>NW_015150866.1:725283-747630 GCF_000732505.1 Cyprinodon variegatus | reverse complement strand
GACGTCATGTGCCCGAGCCTTATAGCATCTTACAAGGAGACGACTAGTTTATTAGGTGACCAGTTGGAAAAAATGCGTGTTTGGTGCTGCTGAATGAGACATTTTAATGCACAACAAAATGATTCTGCTTGATCTGTATATTAACTGGCTAATGGGGCACGGGAGAAGCAGCCTGTCAGCGACCGTTCCTGCTATCTGAAAACTGCTATGATGCTGCGCATCTGGCATGCCCTGCGGGCGACCGAGCGAGTTCACGTGACAAAGGAAGTGAGAGAGGCTGGTCGTTTGTGCGCAAGTAGGTCGGTCATTTCGGGGCATTGTTTCAGTCGTTTTTAATGGCTCAGGTTTTCAAAAGATGGTTTCAAAACCGACCTCAGTAAAATCTTAATTATATTAATAATAATAATAATAAAAAAAACGAGTTTCAAAAGGGCATTTTCATTGATAGAGGGCAAACTTCCTAGTGCTTTAGCACCACCTAGTGTCTATGTGTGCACGCCCCTGCGTAGGAGTAAAAAATAATTACTCCAGTAAAGTATAGATAGGCAAAATTTCTACCAAAGCAAGGTAACAAAGTATTTGTAGTACCACAGCACATACATGATTTGGATGCCTCTCTGTTTCAAAATCTGTGATCTAAATAATCACATGACTCTTCAGCAGCCAGTTAGTTGATCCTATATAAATCAGGTGTGTGGACGTAAGGAGGCGACTAAAACATGAAGGCTACAGCTTAAGGCACTCAGAGTGCATGCAGGTCTCACAGCGGCGTTGCGGCTCTGCAGTAGAGGCTTGGTGTTCCTCAGCAGTAGCCGGTGGTCGGGGTCCATGACGTACGGCTTCCTCTTGGCCATTGCTGCGGCCTCTGCTTTCTTCTCCTCTCCCTCTAAACACCTCCTAATTCCTCCTGCTGCTTCTCCTCATCTTCCTCATCCTCGTCTTCGTCTGAACCATAGAAGGTCTTCTCCCCACCGCCTCCCTCCTCTAGCAGAGTCTCCTGCAGTCAGTAGGATGTACCAGAAACGTGTTGTTTTACTATTTTAAAGCAACTGATTTCCAGATACAGTTCTTCCATTTTAGCATTTTATGTCACACAAAAGCACAAAATGAAAAACGAAAAATGCAGAGCTGTATGAAACATGTTATCTCAAGGCAGTTCTTAGGAAACTAATTCCAACAAATCATATATTTAGATAGCTTAGAAGTGTTTTGATTGCCTCGACTTTGCAGAAGTTGCTTCTCCTGAATGAGCCTGTGGTGACAGTAAATATCACCACAATTGTGTTGTTGACTCTGCAGCAATCCCTCACACAGAGTTTGCATGCAGTGATGTTAGGGAGGGAAAACTCTCTTGGTTTATTTAAATAAGTACCAATTCACAACACATGTCAACCAAGGTCATTTATAGCTCACCAGATCATCCAGTCAAATTAATTCAAAGTTTTCCATCTAAGAAAACCAGCTGATTGCATCGACTCATCGACTCACACTAAGCATGCTTGTAGCGACAGTGGAGAGGAAAATCTCCCTTTTAAGTGGAAGAAACCTCCAACAGAACCAGGCTCAGTGTGAGCGGCCATCTGCCCAATTATTAAATTTAAATTTATAGGTTTGTAAACTTCTTTAGCTTAAATAAACTTTTAGAAACTCTCCAGTCATTTAATTTTTGCCTCATAATAAACTTTTTTTATGATCCGAAACATTTTAGTGCAAAGAAAAGTTGGTATTAACATGTAAGGAGGTTAGCTTTACACTGTTGAGTAAATGTTTATTTAGCAAAGGTTTTCTTCTTTTGTACAATTACTACACAAATATAATATTTCAGATGGCATATTAATAATTATTATTTAGTTTCTCACATTGACGTTTGGGTTGAGAAACTGGGTCCTTGCGTAGCGGGTCAACATATTGATGATGACGACCTGCCCCCACTCCTCCACGTCGATCAGCAGGTTGCACAGCTTCCTGTAGTTTTTGTGGATCAGATCGATGCGCTCCGGGCAAACCTCCTCAAAGGCCATCACCACGCTTCCAGCCACCAGCTGTGGTATATATATATTTAATATATTTCCAAACTCTTACCGGCAGAGAATCATATATTAGTAATAATGAGGGCTAAATATAAGCCATGCAAGAGGTGAAATCCTTCAACCCAGTATTTTCCTTAGAATTTGTTCAAATCAAAGTTCAAATCATTGAAGCAAATTCAAACAGGAAAGCAGTTGAGTTTTTGTTGCTGGCTGTGATTTTTATTATTTTTCTTTTTTCTATTTTTAAAAACTAAGCATAAACATCAAGGCAGCACAACTAAAAAAGTAAAGTAAACAAAAAACTTACAGTAGTTTTGTCTGCCAGGAGTTTCTCTATCACTTCTATAAGCTGATCTTTTTGCTCAGGATCCAAACTAAGATCAGAAGAAAAAAAATAAAACTTCACACATTGATAAAAATCACACTGAAGTATAAGAAGCACAGATGGATTTCATTGGCACAGCAGCTGTAGGTTTGTGAGGGACTTTTTTCACACTAAGGTGGTGTTGCACCGAGTTTGGATTTCTGCTTAATTTCTGATGTTGAGGTGGAGCAGCACCTGTAGAGTTTGGGGATAGCATGGGCAGCAGTCTTCCTGACATAGGGAGACATATCTGAAGCAGCTTCTTTGATGGCCAGCATCATTATGGGGACAATAATGGTAACTCGTATGCTGGACAGGACACGCAGGGCGCTGGCTCTGATCAGCTGATTGGGATCCTGCAAAAAAATAAAAACATGCATGAACTCACTTATTGAAGATTCTGCTGGTAAATACTCTACAGGGTTAATATCTAACCTGACTAAAGTTCCAGATTTTTCTAAGCTGTTTCCCACTTATTTATGGGATGCATCAAGGCTCCACATTAGGACCCATGAAGAAATAGCTGTGAGTGTGTTGCAATTTGTGCATGTATGCAACAGACCTGCAACATCCTGACAGCAGGAAAGAAACGCTGAACGTACCTTTAATCCACGCTGGAACGTAGAAATTGAGAGAAGGGCAAGATCCTGCTGCTCTTCTGCATAACGCACCAAGTAAACATAGACCAGCTTCTTCACCTGGAAATAAGCAAGAGGGAAACAAACTGCTCAAGTCACAGTGGAAAGTTGAAAAGTAATTCATTCATTAATTAGATAAGAAAAGCTGCTGTTGGATCAGAAAAAAACTTACAAGTCAGGAAAATTAAAGATGAAAACACAAAACAAACAAAATGGAGGCCAACTTAAACTGGAACAAACCTCAATGTTTTTACACGCCACGTTTTTTACCACGGCGGGGAAAAGGTCTGATGCGTTTTTGCCCCGGGCAATCATCTGGAGAAAAAAATGAAATGTGATTAAATGAGGAATTTATGGGAGTGTTTGAGTTTTAAAACATTTTCTAAGAGACAGATCAAAGTACAGCAGCCATTAACTGTTTGGTCATTTCTGTAAATACAAAGGTTAAGTTTACAGTGTTTTAATCAAAAACTGGATTTAAAAAAAAAGACACACTTTGTGGGGGTTGGAGAAGAAGTGCCCAAAGGTAAGCCAGAAATAATTTACAAAAGAAGAAATGAAAAATTCAGCATGACTGATTTTAAACAGACAAGAATCAGTATTTCTTTAGACTCTGTTTCTATGTTTCTGTGAAAATATATTTCATTATAGTATTGGTGTACTTTCATCTTCCTGCAGTGGTGAATTATAGGTTGGCTGCTGTGTTTAGGATTAAACAATCAGATCATGAATGGACAGGTTGGTCATGTTAACATCCTGGTTACCTCGTGTGACTTCCTGTGTTTGATGGATTCAGACGACTTAGATTATTGTGAGACAGAGTAAATCTAAAGTGCTGCGTGTCATGTGACCTCAAAGTAAACCTTATTCACACTCACAGCCACAATCCGCTTCATCGCCTCCAGCTTCAGGGAGTCTTTGTTGCTGTCCAGCATCTCCTTCAAGTCATCATGCCTGATGGGAGAAAACATCCAGGATCAGCTCACAGTTCCGTTTTATATCAGAGCGGCGGAGAAATAGCGGAACCACACTAAAGGTGTCAGGAAACGAAGGCCTGCTTTTCAACTTTGGATTCGCAGCTGAATATTTCACAGAGTGCAAATGTGACCCAGAAAGTTTCCTTTGAAATAGGAAATTAGGTTTGCAAAGCATATAAGCCTGTATTACAGCAGCATATAAAAAAGGCAGCAGCATAATCCCTGAGAAAAGGTTGATGCTTTGCTAGAAGGACATTCTTTTAGCTACAGGATGCATTGCTCCTGATGAACAAATATTCCATATGATCAGTGGTTATTTGCATCGGAAAAAAAAGAAAAGAAACTTTCCACATTGTTCCTCAATTTTTATTTAATAGGGACGGAAAAAAAGACACATATATCATTACAAAAATAATCTAATGAGCTTCTATGGCAGAGTTTACATTATTCAGAACACCCACCAGAGGTGTTAAGTAACAAAGTACCAATACTTCATTATCTTCCTTCATTATCATTATCTCGTAGAAAGGTTGGCTATCTATACTCTACTGGACTAATTATGCTTTAGACAACTTTTTACTTCTACTCTGGAATTGTCTCTACTTCCTACTTCTTACATTTTAAAAATAGACTTGTTAGTTTTGTTTCATTTAAGGTTATTTTATTATGGCCTGTTGGTATTTAAAGGAGAAAAAAAAAAAAAACCTTAAAATATTTTATTTCGTCCAAACAATTAATTTCTTTGTGGTTGGACTCTGTGTTGCACAAACTTGTTTTTCACACATACCAAAATCGTTTTAAAAGATGATGCAAAGTTAAATTAGTCACTGTTACCATTAGTTATAAAACTAAGAAAATGAAGTCTAAGGAATTTATCATCCAGAATTGTAGAAACTGTTCCTTTAATGGGGTAGAGCAGTAAAGCGTCTGTCCTCAACATTTTTCCTTCATTACTTTTACTTTTATACTTAAAGTAGATTTAAATGGCCTGTACTTATAAATGGCCAGTATTTATTTAGCGCTTTTCCAAGTCAGGAGACTTGACCAAAGCGCTTTACACTATATTCAGTCCTTCACCCATTCACGCACACCCTCACACCCTGATGGTGGCAAGCTACATTGTAGCCACAGCTGCCCTGGGTTTTAAAAATATCACTTTTACACTTTTACTTGAGTAAAACGCTTAAGTTGATACTCTGTAAAAAACTATAAAAACACTTCTCCAAAAGTGTTTTTAAACAGTTGGATTTATAGTTCTGCTTGAGTAATAAACATGAATACTTTTGACACCTCTGATCCTAACTAAAAACAATTTCTAATTAATGCATCACATTCTTCTTTGTAAACAATAATGGAAACAAATGTTTAGAAATCTAAATAATTCAGATTTCTATTCTCCTGGTGACCGTCTGATTAAATATGTGCTTTCTGTACCAGAGCATTGAGCATTGGTTTACACACAGAAACTGCAAACTACTAGAAAAGGATCGACAGACAATTCCCTCCTATAGCCACCAGCAGATTTTTGCTGTGGAACAAAACACGTATCTATTAATTTCTCCTTAAAGATCGACAAACAGCAGCTATTTAAATCAAAGAGGCCGACAAGAACAAGTTTGGATTCATCTTTAAAAGCTGAAATTAAAATCTTTACCAACGTGGAAATCTGTGTATAAACTCAAGTGTTTTTTTGTTTTTTTTATTTACTTTGCAATAAAAGAGAAGAGAAGTGAATATTGCCTTTAACATACATCACACCATTAATTGGGATTTTGCTGACCAGAAAAAAAAACATTGGTTGTCAGGAAACAACAATAGCTCTGCTTTAGAAACCAAATGAGAAATGGAAGCAATTTTTCAATAATCTAACCAACTAGTAATTGATCAATAAAAGTTTATCCACCAAAAAGCTAAACTTAGCAATGTTGCTGTTTATCATAAATTGCTTATTCCATCTAATCAATTCCTATAGTTGACTTTGAAAGGCTTTGAAGAGTATAAGGCTTAAATGTAATTTACTTTCTACAGTTTATCTCATCTACTTTGACCTAAAGTGGGTAAGAAGCTAAAACCTTTGTACATTGTTCTCTAACCTTCCTTAGACTTCTCCACAGCTTAATCCCCGACTTTATCACCAATTTCCTCTAACAAATCTCAGCAGCTTTCATAAAACAAATGGATTCATACTACAATTAAATTCCAGCCTCTATTTGCTGATGAAGGTAGTTATTTGCACTCCATTCCATTTAGGGCTAAGTTGCTAATTACATTTCAACAATACATTTCTGTTTTGTTTTCTTGTATTCCTCTATAGTTTATTTTAGGCTTGGCAGGAACAGACGCTCCCCACTGGTAACACCTTATAGAGCAGACCCTGATCTAAGCAGAGATGCTGCTCCATCCTGCTGTCATATGAACTGCAGCAAACAACCCTGCTGCTTTCTGCCAAACCTGTTGGGTGGAGAAAGGCAAACAGCGGTCACACAAAGGCCGGCGCTTACGGGCTGCATCCCTGCTGCAGCTCCACAGCATAAAGACGGTGGAGTAATTAGATAAGGGGGGTGATAAATCGTTGACATTGTCAAACTGTTTATCTGTTTTGCTGCCTTTTCATTTATCAAGAAGGGCAAACTGATAACCTTTCACACATTCTAAAGTTTCAGGCTTTTTTATTTTTCCGATCTGAAATAAAAAGTCCCTCCCCAACTAGTTTCCAAGGTAACAAAGGATGCAATAAAATGTGGCTAAGTGATTTCCTGCCTCTTTGCAGAGGAAGCCAGAACAGCTTTGATTCATGCTGCTCGATCTGTTAAACAGCAGGTGTGGGATGAAGGACCCAGACGCATGCTTTCCCTAATGTGGATGCAAATATTTGTGTTTATGCAAAATGTTCATTCATAAAAGCGTTACAGAGGCTTTAAAATACTTTTTATTGAATATGTTTTTCACATTCAAATAAAAATAAAACTGCTTTACCAACTATTCTACTAACTAGTTTATTTAATTTTTTTTAGAAGGTGAGAATTAATCTAAAAGTAAAATGGAGTTATAGCCTTTTATTTTCTTTTTACTTCTGAAGTGGAATCAGGGGCTTGATGGTTTATTCAGTACCGGCCATCTGGTTTAGACCCATGACATCAGCGAGACGACACGTGGCGGCTGCAGATCATCAGCACTTTAAACTGACGTTGAGGTGCGAATGTCTCTCCAGCATCACAGCGTTGTAATTATAAATAGTAGATCCTTCTATCACACACTTCAAACACCAAACCCATAGAAAAACCTCCATTAAAATCCTGACACTGAGGGTTATTTTTACATGAGAGCCATGAACTGATGATGGTACAAAAACGTGGTTGGATGCCAAACAAAAGAGAACATCTGAAAATAACAAGACTTGGTAAATTAAAATTGCCCAAAGCAATGAGGAGTAGAGACAGAACAGGAAAAATCTGATCCCCATTTCTAGCTCACATCCTCGCCCCATCGTCTGTACGCTGAGCATTTCTCTCATCTTATGTTGGTTCTGAAGCAGTTCTGATCTGCTCACTGCCCGATGAGTCAGATGAAAAACGTTTTTTAAGGAGTGATGACATTAAACCAAAACAAAGGAGTAGAACAGAAATATCTGTCTGCATGAAATTACAGATGAAAGATTTGTAAGTACGGTCTCTTTAACTTAGGAGCAAAGACTAAAAGCACAGGAAGGGGAAGAGTTTCAATTCTTGGTTTGGTTGGACTGAAATTAATATTTTGTCTACAGTCCCTTCTTGTTCTTGTGACTGTAAGTTTGCTTAAAGTTAACAATGAAGGTCAACTATTATTATGTTAGCGATCCTGAAAGTAGAGCGTAACCTGGTGTCCTAGGTGCTCAGAAAATGTAGCCATGATTTGAAGCATACAAGACAATATTTTTCATAGTATCAGACACTAATCTCTCTAGACTTTTGCTGGTGAGGATAATTTGAGATTACAAATTTAAGGTCTGATACATCAGACAGTTGATATCAAAGTTTTGTTGTTTTTTTTGCATCATTGTTGGCTGCTCAGTGCATTCTGCAGCCATGTCTCCATATCAGCTGGTTCATGTTTACTATCCTATGTTAATGTTTTGTTTGATGTGTCAATCTTGAATTAACCAAAGCGGACAAGGTTGGCTTATTTAATTCACTCAAAATGAAAAAAGTTTTTTTTTTTTTTTTTTTTTTCCAGTGTTTTATTATCATTACACTGTCACAAGTACAGAGCAGTGAAAATAACAATCTGCATCTAACCCATCCCTCTGGGAATGGGGTGGACTGCCATTGTGCAGGGGAGCAGTGTGGGGGTTAAGGGTCTTGCTCTGGGACCCAGAGCACTGGGGGTCGAAATGCACAATGCCCTAAACACCTAATTCTAAGGACCCACAATGGCAGCTCATTCCCCCACCTGGGATACAAACCCAGGCTTCCTGATTGCAGGACAGGTGACCTACCACTTGAGCTAGCCAGCCGCTTTTATATACCTGGTAAATAAATATCAGTTTTCAGGTAAAACAAGCATCTATAGACAGGTCAGGGTTGGAGTCAGTAATTCTGGAAATCAGCTCAATTTTTAAGCAAGGGGGTAAAAACAATAATGTAGTTTAGACAAAGTCACACTCAGTAAATTAAGCTTGAGCGTAAATTCAATCGGGAAGAACCACCTACAATGTCCCTCATTCAGCTCAAATCAAGTCGGGGGGGGGGTTGAACCTTCTCCAAAGCCAATCATCTTTCAAGATCCACTTCATTTAGCTCCTGGCCTAGCTTTTTTTGCCCACTTGCAAGTGAACCTTCATGATTCACAGGATCAAAGTCTTCCGCCGGGTCGCGAGCCCCAAATAAATAATTTAATTTATGTCTTTATCTGCTTCTGTCTCCTTGAACCCCAGTCATCCTCAGCAGATGGCCGCTCACACTGAGCCTGGTTCTGCTGGAGGTTTCTTCCTGTTAAAAGGGAGTCTTTCCTCTCCACTGTCGCTATAAACATGCTTGGTAAGAAGAATTGCAGGAAGTCAATAAGTTGATGCAATCAGCTGGTTTTTCTTAGATATAAATATTTTGAAGAATAAGATTGTATATGAGTCTCACCAGGTTGGAAAAGAAAAAAATCTCAGTAAAAACAATAAAATCTTCAACAATTATTCCCTGTAAAACAGGCAAAGCAATGTGGTGATTACCTACATATTTGAATTGAACCTTAGAAAGCTTTATGTTGGTCTAATAAAATCCCTGGTACCTCATAAGCATCCAAATAAAGATGTTTAGATGACTGGCATTAAATGGTTCCTACTGGAACTTAATATCTGTGGCTGCTGGAAAAAAGGGAAAACTATAATGACATCCACTGCATTGATTTTAAACTCACATTTTACAAGGGACTGGATTAGGGCTGAAACAATTATTCAGACTGATCATGTTTAAGTGATTACTGAAATAATGCTATTAGGGCTGGGTGATATGGCTTCAAATCTAATTTCGGATTTTTTCCTACCAGATCTGATTAATTAAATTTACAAAACCTGAAGATGCATTATAAAAACTCACATTACTTTCAAAGACCAGCTTTTATTTTGCTCATCCCACTGGGAGGTGATCTTCACTTAAGGGGCCATGAAATTCGAGCTTGGAAAAACTACTGTAACGTTACTGTGTTTCACAACAAACAATGAAAATATAACATTGATAGCAGCTAGTGCTCTGTGAGCTGGTTTATCAGCATAGAGGAGACATCTGAGAACATAAAGCGATGAGCTGATTTCACTCTGAGCGATGAATGGATGGCTGTTATAAAATGAAATCTCCATAAACCAAAAATTTGATTCATCAATATATGAAACACTTTGCATTCAACATATAATAGAAAAAAACTTTTTTCTCCCATCAATATTTTTTTTTCACAGAACTCCTAAATGAACATAGTTTTATGTTTGCCTGGTTAAAATCCTGCTTAAAATGATTTTCTATCCAATTATTAATCAATTGATCAAAAAAAAAAAAAAAAAACAATCAACAGATTATTGGAAGCACCCCTGTCCTTAAAAGACTTGATCGCATCCGGGATTAAAGCAACGATGAACCTCACTTTAAAAACCATTGGTAGAGAAACAAAAAAAGAAGGAAATCGTTAAAGTTAATGGGAACATTTGTTGGAAATCAAAAACATCTACATCCTTGTTTCAACCAGCACCAGATCAATCGTATGATTTGATTTAGGATTATTGAGAAGTCAATCTAAAAAAAACAGGAAATGTTCTTTCATCCCAGGATTGTACAGGAGAGAAAGCTGGAAGGTTTCATTTGTTTCACAGCTCATGATGATAAATCCACCTAATCAGCCTCTCTGGTTTTTAGACAGGGACTGATACGGCTTCTGATGGCAAACAAATTCAAACATGTTTAATTAAAGTGAATCCTGGAAATGTTTAATATTAATAATGTTGGTTTGGAGCGAGAGGCTGTCGCAGTGGAATCATCTGACTGATTAAGCATGTCTCTAGGAGGAACGGACAGCTGGTTGGAGCCTGTTGACCGATGGCAGACAAGTAGAATATCTGGTATAGAATGAAGCTCTTAAAGTGCTTTGGATGAAGTCTAGATATATCACTTTGTTTAAAACTGTTTTCTATCGCTGAGCTTGAAGAAAAGCGTCACATTGATGAGCAACATGGAAAAACAGTCCCGGTCCCCGAGGGGCCCTCAGAAACTCTACACCAACACTACTTCTCTTATTTCTCTGGGTTTTTTGTTTTTTTCAGTACCAGCGACGGCTGAATTTACAACACCTGTTAATTATTTAACCTGCTGTTGCCCAGTGGAGCGCACAGCCGCGTCTGTTACCCGGAGCAGGAGCCAAGATATCAGCTGGAAGGTATCCATAAACGTAAGGCAGCACTGAGATACTACATCAGATGTGGGGTATGTGACAGCGGTGGTTAGAAAAAGGAGCGGATGAGAATTAATCAGAAACAGCCTCGACGACTGACGACTTTCAGCCTTGCATTTATGAGGCTGGAGCCATGCTGGCTTTTCTAGTGTGACACAGCTTTGAAAGCGATGCTCCGATTTCATTCGATTTAAAACAAGTGATTGGAGGTTGAAGCCAAAAACATTAAAAAAGGTCATTTTGTGTGCTTGTGATTCTGAAAACATAGCTTTTCATTGTAGATGCAAAATTAATGAAAGGAGCAGCCTTGGCTTTTTAAATAACAAACCACACCAAGCTAACTATTAGCAACATAGGCTAATAACTGTGTATTTAATTTAATTCAAAGATAATTTTTTTAAACTTTGTTTACAGAAATCTTTCAGACAATAATGATGAATACTTCAAGAAGTTTGTATATAAACTGAACAGAAGAAATATTCAATTTAATTCAGTTTAGTTTATTTCTATAGCGCCAATTTACAACACATGTCATCTCAAGGCACTTTACAGTTCACCAAATATGAATATGAACATAAACAAGGGTTTGTGGCTACTTATTGAGCTCCAAGCTAGCTACAATTCAAACATAAAAACTCACACAGAGAGGAAAGACAGAAGAATTTTATTGATATAATTACTTTGGCGCTCAGACCTCAGCAGAAAACATGCATGAACAGGAGCAAAGAACAGGGCTGTTTCCCCTCCAGGCCTGAAACTGGTGGCGGCGTGGAGATAGAAGAAGTTGGTCAGTCTGTAGACTGCTGGTTAGAAAGACGGTCTGCTGAGCTTTATGGGGAGATCCAGTGGACTGCATGAGCTGATACTAGAGCTTCACTCAGGGACCTGGAAGATGGAAGTCCAGTTGGAATGAGAGAACCTGTCCATGATGAGCAAGCATAAAGCGACTGTGGAGAGGAAAAACTCCCCATTGGTAAGAAACCTCGGGCAGAGCCAGGCTCAACATGGCGGTCCTCTGCCGGACTGGTTGAAATGAGACGCGGAATATAGTAAGAGTCTGGGAGGAATGACGCTCTGATGAAGCTTTAGCTACGATGGTGGAGGAGGGTTAAAACGGTGTCATCTGAATGAAGTCACACAGCTCAACCACTGCCTGCTGATTGGCTGTGTCGCAGGTGGATGAAGGCGAGTAATCAGTTTATTCAGTTGGACTTCCGCATAGGCTCCATTTAACAGGCTAGCAATGTATAATTTTGATTTTTCATTCAACCAAAAGGAACATGTTCACTGATGTGGATTAAACAGTGCTGCTTGATAAATACTTTGAAGAGCAAAACGCTGCCAGGGGACCAAATTAACAATCTGTTACTGTTCCTATAGCTATTATAAGAGAGAGAAGCGTTCACTTTCCACCTTGAGAATTTAGACCTAAAGGAAATTCCTGATTATTTCTCACATCTGCAAGACTATCCTTTAACCAAATCTGCAAAGTTAACAGATATATTATTAATCAAAAAATATATAAATCTCCACAGACTTAAAAAGGTAGTTGTACTATTTTTAAACACCCAGCATGATGGTGATACTTGGATCTAGGCAGAAGTTGGAAGGACATTGTCATTATGTGATAACCTTCAATACAAAACACCAAGGCTCTGAGTGATGGATGCAGTTATAACTCAATCTATTTATTATCATTTCAACTGGAGTTATAGACATAAATAAACATGGTAAACCCCCACTACATTCTTCTCTGCATACAAACTGATATTAGGACAGCTGATCGGCAGTGCACAGCAGAAGGGAAAGAGCACATTGTTCTAAGTTAAATAAGATGCCACAAGGAATTTAAGCTGTGGTAAAGGTATAACAGCATAGAGCTTTTGAAATTAAAGCTGTAAGCTTTGATTAACCGATATATCAGCAACCAGCCAATGACTGCTGAGAACCTTGTTATAAACTGGTTTAGTGTTTTTTAATAAAAGTTTTAGAACATCTGCTTTAGAGGCCTCAGGTATGATGCCCCTAAAGCAGATCATAAAAAGATTCTGAAAGATGAATAAAAATTTCTAGTTGAATAAAAAAATCTGCAAACGTTACAAATTCTCTAAACATTTATGAAAATTGGATTGATTGTGATCTACTAGAGGAGCCGGTCTGAGTTTTCCTACCGCAGTGGCTGACTTTGGAAGCTGCCACCTCCACCTCCTTCCTCCTGGGAGCCTCGTTCCTCCTGGTCTCCTCCTCCACCTCCTCCTCCACTCCCAGTACCTCCAGATCGGAGGTGGCGCAGTTCATCCGGCTGCAGGGCGCTGTACCAAGTCTGCTGTCCACTGTCAGGACTCAGCACGGGACTTTTGTCCTCTTCCTGGCCCTGGACCTGACTCTGAACAGTCTTCACCATGTTCACAGCATTCACTGGCAGCTGCAGCAACCTTTGCATAGTGGTCATCCTGTTTCAACCTGTAGAATCGTAGAGAGAGCCTGCAGTACTTTTACTGGGAACTGGTGAAAATCTCCCGATGCAACTGGAACAGCTGGTCTGTGGTCAGTCGCATCCGGTGCTCCTCCTGAAACTGGCACGAAAAATCCTCACAGACCGTCCAACTTCTCCTCTTCAGCACTGATCCAAATCCAGCAGAGTTCCCCTTGTATTGCTGCTGAGTCCGAGCACCTCCAGTGAAGCAGCAGACATCAGCTGCTCTGTAAATGGATGCTGGGCAGGGAGGGGCGTGGAGTCTTATTTGTCATGACGCCTCTCTCCTCTCGCAACTCCTCCCTGCTCATGTGGTTCCTGTTGCAGCACCAACCTCTTCATGCATACACAATGCATGCATACAGCAAGCTCAACAATGGTATAATCTCACAGCCACGTTGTCACGCCAGCCCCCACCCCCACCCCATCTCACCTCCAACACACACACACACATCCATCCACTTCACTGTCTAAAAATCCTGCCTTTCTCTGTGTGCTGCAGCTCTTTCCATCTACTTAAGAAAGAACCTTTGCTGATTGATATTTCTATTTATTGAGCTGTAATCTCCCCTATTCAATTTATTTTTAGAATATATATATCCTGCAAGCCCCCCATTTTTTCCCGTCAGCTGACATGACTCAGCTTTCTTGCTGGTGTCGTGATGAAAATGTCCCTCTCTTGCCGTCTCTCTCTCTCACTCTCTCCCACTCATTTCCTCTGAGCTCCAACCAAAAAAGCTGCCCTGAAGCCCAGTTCACATATGCTCGCTTAGTGATCTGTGAACTGATTGGCAGGATGTGCTGACATTTGTTGTGTTTTTTTGTTCTTTAACCCTCAAATACCAACCAGAGATACACCCAGATGCTGCTGCTGCTGCATTTTCAATGAATTGCACTGAAAGTTGTGGCTCAAAGTGCTTTGAAGCTGCCAGACTGTCCAGTGAAAAACAATCTAACATCCTTCAGTCAGAGTTTGACTCGTTTTCAGGAAATGTTAAGGGCTTTCTTCTTAACTGTATATTTTTGTAGTGAAAGGCTGCTTAACCAAAATTAAAACGACAACAAAAACAAGCGTTCATGTGCATACACCTAAGATGACCTCATAAGGCGTAGAACCAATGATCAGAGCTACTCGCAGGTTGAGTAATTAAGTTTTTGACAGTTTTATACAGTTTTTACAAATCATCCATATTAAAAGTGTCTACTTTTATACTGTAACATTTGAACAATATCACCTGATTTCTGTAAAGTTTAGCAACAATGAAAACTACTGACAGTTCTAAATCAACAATTCCCAGGGCACGAAGAATCAACTCCCCCATTGGGACCCCAGATATAGCAGATAGAAAAAGTAGGAGTGCAATGATTTATCAGCCCTGATTTCCTTCAGTTTGAGAGCTCAGTGACTGAGCCATACTTGAACCAACCTTATCTACCTGTGCAAAGGGCTGATAATCAGTCACTATCTACGCTCTAAACATTTCATTCAGTGATATTATGTGCAGTTAAGAAAAGTTTTTTCACAGGTTTTTTTGTCTTAAAGGGGAAACGACATTGACAGATTAAAAGTGTATTTTGATCCTATAACAAAGTGGTTTGGTGAACATTTCGAGCTCCAGAATAGAAAAGCTGGTTCCTGTTGGTGTAATCTCTAAAAAGACCAGGAAATCTACCCAGATTCCTGTAAAACTGCAGCATCTTTCTCAACTTCCGCTTAAAACTATCTCCTTACAGACTCATTACAATCCCTATCCGACCAGTTAGCCCGACAATGTGAGCAACTGCAGAACAATGATCAGATAACCATCACTTTGGTCAGGAAGAGGAAGAAATGTACCATTATTTGGTGTTTCAGAGACAAAATGCTGTTCACGGAATGATTAAAGCGAAATGAGGCCAAACACTGCAGGCCGAACTCATTGCCACACAGTTACTTGCATTTATAAATCGAATTTGATCAACTCGATCCTTTGGGATGTCCTCAGCGTGTAGACACACAAACCAGGTTTAGCTTTCTCCTTTCGGTTCACTCTCAGTTCAACATAAAGCTAAAGAATAACCACTACACCATTTGCTTTGCAACAGTGCCAGAAGCAGAGATTTGGCATAATACTGCCACCACCATGCTTGACACTTGGTTCAGTTGTTTGCAGCAGTTTTAATGTTCCCCCTTCAATATATGACCAATTTAAAGAGCATATAGGTGCTCTTTAATTAGCCTTTATTCCATCTTGTGCACCAGTCCTAAAAATAGTAAAACAGCCTCCACAGCATGATGCTGCCATCACCAAGCTTCACCTTGACAATGCAAAAAAATAACTCTTTATTGCAGCCAAGAAGCTCAATGAAACTCCCCTGAAGGGAACTAGATAGTTCATGTTGGGAATTTTCAGATGGAGAAGATGCTCTTAACCCAAAAAGTTAACTAATTATTTAAAATACTTTTTATTGTTTATGTAGATTTAATTGCCAGAAAATAAATTAATGCTTAAACTTCTAAATGTGTCATTTTCTTGAGATTTAAAGCAAATACCATGCGTCTTTTCAGAAACAAATGAAACTAAGACTTTTGAAGCTTTGATCCCATGTTACTCGATTTAATATATTTCTCGACAGAACAGCAAGAAGTGAGTGTGGCAAGACGCTTCATATGAGTTTCTTCTGGCAGCTCTGACTTGATTTTCCTCCAGTTTTATCAAAAGAGGTTGTTTTTTTTTATCTGAGAAGAAACATGATCCAAAAAGACTTCTATGAATAATTCAACTTCTGGATGTCCAGAAGCTGGATAATTAATATCCATCTCCTGCTCGGTTCTTAGCGCAGACATGCCAGTTAGCCGCACTTTTTCACAGTGGTTCGATTAGAAGATTAATATCACTGTGATGGCTACATTAAACCTTTAATATTGCAGCTGTTGGCTTGTCTGAAAACAAAGAAGAAAAAAGAAACTTTTTCTTTTTAATTGAGGATACAATCAAATCAAGGAACAATCGGTCTGAAGAGAGACTGATTATAACTTAACAGCAATTAGTATTGAGGTCAGAGCTGATTCAGGAGCCTAACGTCACCCTGCTTTGTATGTATCGCTGGGCATCGCTGATTGTTATCAATCAGTCATATTTGCTAATTATCATTGCTTGATATATTTTTTGGCCTCTCGTGCAGCCTTTAAGGTTTATTCTGCAGGAATCTGCTGTCTTGTCCAAATGTAAGACTGAAAATTTTCAGTATATACATAAACTATAATAACCTGTCTCTGCACAACATGGAAACTCCTGTCAGCATCATTGCAGCAGATACAGTATAAGTAGGCAGATGGATGAAGTTGGATGAAGTCCTGAAGTTGTACAACATCAACAGTACTTGAACAGCCTTCATTGACACTCAATGGGGCTGCTGAAAACCACACAAATTTCCATCAAGTATGGGTTGTATCAAGGATAGGCTCTGTCCCCTTTCCAAATCCGCATAGGCCTGAACTCCCTGAGCAAATAATCAACAAGGCTGTTTATGGATACTGACTTAGAAATGGGGCCACTATCAGCCACCTCCTGTACATGGATGAAATACTCTGTATGTAAGAGTGAAGGAGATGTCGACTCACTGATCCACACCACCAGGATCTACAGCAGAGACATGGGAATGGAGAAACGTAGCCGGATGGTGGCAAGGAGAGGGAAGGTAATCCAAACTGACGGGTCACACTGCCAGAAGGTGGACGAGGGCTAAAAGTACCCTGGCATACCAAAGGTAAATGACTACCATGAAGAGGCTAGAAGGAAAGCAGCAACAGCCAAATACCTGCAACGATTAAGGCAAGTTCTGGACAAGTTCAAGGCAATCAACAACTATGCCTTGGCAGTTATCAGATACTCTGCTGGAATAATTGGTTGGCCTAAGGAGGAAATTAAGGCCACTAATGTTAAAACTACTAGTAACAGAACACAAACTAGTAGTAGCAGAACACAAACTGGAGACCCTCGGGTCAAAATGGGAGCCCCCTCCCAAGGTGGAGCTACGATCCTGTGGGACTTCCAGAACAAATAGACACACTGGTTGTGGCCAACCAACCGGACTTGTAATAACTGATAAGCAGCAGAGGACCATTGTAGTGATGCATGTGGCCATCCCAAATGATGAAAGATCAGGAAAAGAGAGCATTACAAACTGGAGAATATTAAATTCATAAATAATTCATAAAAACACAAAAAGTTCGGCAGCAGCAACATTTCTCAATTTTTTTCTCAGTAAAAGAGTTAAAGCCCTACATGTAGATAATTCAGAGGTCACATACACTGTTTCTTTTTTTTTTTACTTAGCGTACTTTCTGAGGGAGTTATGAATCGGCTGTAATTGAATAGAAAGGCCAAAGCAGCATCTGTAGACTTAACCTTCTGATTGTCTGACCCAGTTCTGACCCAGTTCTGGCCCACACAGCTTACATCATCATGGACAACACCTTCCATCCTCTGCACCAGACTGTAAAGGTGCTGAGCAGCTCCTTTAGTGAAAGACTTACACCCTGTTTGTAGAGAGGAGTGCTACTGCAGGTCATTCATCTCTGCTGCAACAAGACTCTACAATTCAACATTACAACGGCAATAACTTTTGCAATGTATAACGTGTGATTACTATTTGATACCCTGTGCAATAACCTGTTTCTCTACATTTGACACCCAGTACAATAACTATATATAAAAATCTATAAATATCTATCTTTATAAACACCAATGTAAACACCCTGTGCAATAACCCTGTATAATGATCCTACTAAAAAAAGAAAAAGTCATGTGGACGCACAGTATATACTGTATATATCCCATGCACCCTGTTCTTCCTTTGGCACATTCTCCTTCTCCTTTGACTATTTCAGCTGATTTGAGGAGTAAATATCTCCACTGTGAGATCAATAAAGTCAATCAATCAATCAAAACTGTGATCCTATATCAATATGGCTAACGCCAGTCACCTTCACCTTTAAAAGTCCAGTGAAAATTACCGCATTTCATGTATTCTTGCGGGAATGAGAACAGAAAATAGAATCAAACTTAGATCTTGGTCTACTGGTTCTGCTTTGACAGAGACGTGCTAACTTTTATCATTATTTTCAGAGCTGAAGGCATCACTAGAAGCAGTTTAAATAAACACAGAGACAGAAAGTCCTTGGATAATCAGATGTGCTCTGGTCAGGCTGATCTTAAAAGCTGGGATGCATCACCCACATGAAGACGCAAACACTGTATCTGTAGATGCTTTAGGAGGCAGATGCACACAATACACCAAAGAGAAGTTGTCTTAATTTGCTCATTGAGAAACAGCGAATCAGATGTAAGGGTTTCTATGGAAGTGGGCCTCATTCTGCCTTCTTGACTTTGATAGATGTTTGATAGGTTTGAATAATTCCTGGTGTGCTTCGGTGCAGGAACCATGCAAAGTAGCTTAGGACCAGAGCTCCTGATGGCCAAACGGATGTCTCTGAAACATATCTTTCAGCATTTGGCTGTTACGCAGTATTACAGTGAATGAGTTGGGGTCTGGGTGCTTGTCCGTACAGTAACATTTCAGAGATAAATAAATAAGAGCTGTGCTAATTGGATGTCACCCAAAAGGTTAGACTACCTTTACAAACACAGGGCTCAAAATGACTATTATTATCTACTCAGTATAAAGCTCACCCTAACTGCTCAATACCAGGACTTCCAGCATTTACTCAAAGGGCTCCCTCTGTTGGTAAATTAGGGTAATGCACAAAACTCTTTTTTGTGTGTTTTTCTGTAGTAGCTGTAATAACTAGTCTGATTACTGTTCTATTTTGTGACCGTTAATTTTTCTAAAGTAAGATTTATGTCAGATAAAAAGATCTTTCTACAATGACTGAGAAATAAAGGGAGGCATTAAAGCTGAACTGTGTGAGAGAGTGCATAGAAAGGCAGCAAAGGAGATAGAAAGAGAAACAAAAAGCTAACCAGCTCTGTTATTTGCTTGTTGGACTATAGTTGATATGCCTGAACTCGATTTCTAAAAAAATAACTGCTGTTAGAATTAGAGAATAGTTGGTTATTGGTTATTTTATGTTTATTTCAACAGCTGGGCTCCAAGTTATATCCCATAATATAAACCTTTTGAGTTTTTTGATTTGGGGAAAATAAAAGAAAAAAAAATGGTGAACTGAGAATAAAAACCGAAACAGCTTTTTTAACAGCTCAGCACTATAGAAACAGAAGCTGTTCTTGCAAAGCAGAGAAAAATGCTGTCACCATAATGTTGCAGCTTTTTTCTTCCTGTGGTTAGAAAAAGAGGTTATGTTCTTTGTTGTAATCTGGACTTCAGGTCTCTGCTAAACCAGAAAAAAGCATATTTTGGATTTGATTCAAACCATTCAAACAATCTGCACTTTTCCACATTTTGTTAAATTGCAGACACTAATTTCAAATGATGGCATTTATTGAGCAATTCTGAAGTTAAGGGAAAATTATAGATTGTTTTTAAAAACATCATCTAAGAGCTCAATCTAAAAAGTGTCCTTATTTTGTATTCAGAGCCCTGCATTCAGTCATTTTGTTGCAGTCAGAGCAGTGAGTCCTTATTGGTATGTTTTTATTTTTTATTTTTGTTCATACTCAAACTCAATAAGACTGAGTCATTTTCATCTCAGAAGAATCAATAAAATCAGGTTCATTCTGCTTTACCAGCAGAGGTGGGTAGTAACTAATTACATTTACTTGAGTAACTAAAACGATGTTCAGGCTTTATTGGTTTAATGTTGTTGCAATTCAATTCAGTTTATTTCTATAGCGCCAATTCACAACACATGTCATCCTAAGGCACTTTACAATTCATCCAGATTATACAGTCAAATTGATTAAAAGTTTTCTATCTAAGGAAATAGGTTAATCCCTCACACTAAGCATACTTGTAGCGACAGTGGAGCGGAAAAACTCCCTTTTAACCGGAAGAAACCTCCAGCAGAACTGGACTCAGTGTCTGCCAAGGCTGACTGGGGTTCAAGGAGACAGAAGCAGAGATACAGAAAGAAGCAGAGATAAAAAAAAAAAAAGGCAACTGTAAACGAGCTCCACAGTTTTTTATCTGCTGATTCTGCTGTCATTTACCATTCCATACAACTTTATTTATGAAGCACTTTATGCACCGGACAGGACCAAAGTGCTGTACACAATAATAAACTATAATGCAATATAATAAAATTGAAAAGATAGAGTATAAAATACATATTAGTACACAAACAGAAAAACAAACAAAGTGAAACCTCTCAAATTGTGCCAAAAGCCAAGGAAAAATCTCATTTGGAAATAAAGTAAAAAATACAGTAAACAGCATATCCATAAAATACTCAGTATCTATAGATTTATAGATTCTATACTACAAAATCTATTTTGAAAATGTGTAATTCCTGTATTTTATATATGTATGTTTATCCCATTGCTTCTGTTTGAGGTTTGTATTTTCTAACTTTACATTTTTTTTTTTTTTTTATATTAAATGTCAGGATCATGCAGTAAGTATTTACATTTACTTGAACAATTTCTTGAATGGCTAATTTTTACTTTATCCTGTTAATTGACTAAAATGTAATGTACAAGTGCTACTCTTATTTGAATGTATTTTTTTGGATACTCCACCCACCTGTGCTTACAGGGATACCGACGTCCTCATCTATTCATTGTAACATCACCCTTTGACTGGCAGGGACTGCAGGGATGCCCTATTCCTCTCTGGTCAAGCTGACTTGAGTTGATCCAGTAGTCTATAAAATTTTTCATGTACTTGCCCCTCTGTATTTTAATAATCTTATCAAGAAGTAGGTACCATATTTTGCCCTCCCAGCTGAGGGGATCAGCCCTCTGATTGTGCTTAAAGTAAAAAAAAAAAAAAAGATGGGGGGCAATGAGTGCACCTATTGGAAAATCTGCTCCTGGTAGAAGTTTTTAAAACAGTACTAAAGTACAACTTGATTTTGTTTTGTTATGGCTTTTTTGTTGTATTTAACTGTATTGCATATATTGTTTATATGTTATTTCTTTTGTTTTTAAGGTTTATTTTACCGACCTGCACAGCACTTAGATCGAAAAAGTGCTATAATTCACTAGTATTATTATTGCGGAAGGCTTTTTGTAATAAGGGATGTTGAAATATTTGATCATTTCCTCTTTCACAGCAGGTTTATCTCAGTAGGTTTTATCTCCCGTTGCCAGGGGTCGTATGTGAGCTGCTGTCGCTGTCCAGCAGGGGTGGTGCTGAAAAGCCGAGGCCTGATATCACATCCCCTCTAACGGGCCTGCAGCATCCCAACTTATCAAAATATACCTTCATTAAATCAAAGTATACCGATTTGGAGCCAGATAGATAAGTGAGAAAATATTTAAAGAGAAGGCCGGGATATCGGACACCAAAGCCGCCATAAAATCACGGCCACATTCAGCACCGACGGGCCTCTGAGCTCCAAACTTCAGTCTGCTGTTTCCTCCTTTAAAGCGCATTTTATGGACATATTGTCAGTGTAGACTGACTCTGTCCACAGTTCGCATCCCCCACTTCGCCCTAAACTGAAAGCTCCACTGAGTAAAGCCGCATCTAGCCGAGGCTACCTACCGCTTATAGTCCGAGGAGAAGATCCCGCCGCTCGCTGGGTCGTGACCATATTCAGGCTCCCCGACGCTGGAGGAGCCCCCCTTCTCTTCACTAAAAGCAGAGCTGGAGGACATGTCCGTTGTCTACCTCGCAGAGCGTTGATGAAGAATCAGAAGGCAGAGAAAGCAGGAGCAGACACCGCGGTGCTGTGGAGGGTAGGGGGGGAGCTGATGGTCACGTGGTTTTCAGTCCTCTTATGGATTTAAATAAACATGCGCCATCTGCTGCCAAAGGGGAGCACATTCAGAATATATATATATATATATATATATATATATATATATATATATATATATATATATATATT
>NW_015150866.1:720629-725273 GCF_000732505.1 Cyprinodon variegatus | reverse complement strand
CAGAATATATATATATATATATATATATATATATATATATATATATATATATATATATATATTGGAAGAGTCACTGCAGAGTCACTGCATACAGCAAAGACCAGTTCGCCCCGATAAAAAAGTAACATTTAATGACCCTTTTCTGCAACATTTAATTTATTTTGGAGTAAATGTTATTATGAGGTGTTCCATTGTTAAACTGATCAGTGTGTGAGTGTGTGCGTGAAAGGGTGAATGACTGAATGTGCTGTGTAGCGCTTTGGTCAAGTCTTCTGACTTAAAAAGCGCTATATAGGTACAGCACCATTTGAGTAAGTTTGAATTTTTATTTTATTCTGTTGCTCTTCTTTGTTAAGTATTTATAGAGATCTCAAAATGACAGTATCTAAAATAAAGTTAGAAATGAAAAGAAACAATAAAAAATAAGTTTATGTGAATGCTGACCCCTCCAGTCCATAGGTCTGTATCGGCAGGCCCCCAACTTCAATATGAAAAACTCCAATATAATAAATTTCTATGTTGGTGTTCTGAAATACTTAAGAATTTTAGTTTATTGGTATGTTCACCAGTTTATAAGATTGGGAAAATCAATATCAAAATCTTTCTGTGTGGGTAAAAATAGCATTTTGTCTCCTTCCTTTTTAATGTGTCTATGGATCATTTATCTAAGCTAGTGAATGACTGGCTGTCATGCTGGGAATAGAACCATTAACCACCTGATGTATACTGATGACCTTGTGGTCTTCAGTCCATATAGTGCTGGCCTGCAGCAACTGTTGACAATATTTGAATGTTGCATATGATGCAACACCATGATAATCAGGAGCAAAGAAGACAAATCATGTTTTCCTGACTTTATCTGTCTGGCCACATTGTAAAAGTCAGTGATGAGGTGAACTATTAGGGATATTATAAAACTGCTAACCTTTCTGATGACAGAGACATTTACAGGCATTGTTGTATGCAATATGTGCAAGCTAACAAGCAGAGGTATCAAGTAACGAAGTACCAATACTTCGTTACTGTACTTAAGTATGCTTTTTAGGTTTCTATAATTTACTTCATTACATATTTTTCGTCTTCTTCTCACGTCTTCTCATTACATTTTCACACAAGTATCTGTATTTTATCTTCCTTACATTTTTAAAACAAACGTTTCCTCAAAATCCTCCTGCACAAAGCAAAGCCTACAGCCTCCGCTGTTCCTCCCATATTGCTGCACTCCGACTTATCCTTGGAGCTTGAGGAGAGCATGCGCGATATTATCATTAAATTTGTAGGAGCAAAACAAGCAGAAATTAATGCTTCATTTAATATAACATATTTTAAAATCCCAATCAGCATCCAGCAAGGGCGTAGGTTTGATTTCAACTTTGGTAGGGACACTATTGGTCTTTAATTTCTTTGGTCTGATGTCATTGTTCCTTTGCAAAAATATACATGATCTTTTTTATGCTTAATGTGAGCATCGGGGCGCATTTTGTTTAAAGAGAACAGCAGCGTTTCTTGCTATATTAATACAAATCTTATAAACACTACACACACTAGATGCTGTTTATCAATGTTTAAAGCATCACTACGACATTGCATATTTCACCAAATATAGTCTAAATATGTCTGTTATGTGTGGATTTATACTGTGTTTTCTTTTGAAGATATAGAATTGTGCAGAGGTAAACCCTATTTTTTAATCTAATATGCTCTCTCTCTATCATGCAAAATAAAACATTCAAGGGATGGCAATAAATGTATTGTATTTACATGTGCACTGGAACTATAAGAGGAACTGACACTGAGCATTTAAAATATTAACTTCACCATACAAGTTGTACATCTAGGCTGTAGTTAATCTGTATAGCCCATTTAATGTATTTTATCTAGGCCTGAAACAATGAATCAAATTAATCGATTATTTAAATAATTGTCAACTAATTTAGTAATTGATTAATCATTAACTGGAGTATAGGACCATTAAAATGTGCATTTAGCAGACAGAGCGACCCATTTAGAGCAGGAATTATAACAAAATTGTAATAAATATGAACACATTTTGCATTTAAGACAAAAAAAAGGTTTTTGTCTGTCAATATTCTGCATCCAGAACTCCTCAAGACGAAAAGTTTCAGTTTCACCCGATTTCATTTAGTAAAAAATCTTCTTTAAGAGACCTTTGGCTATCTGATTATTAATCGATTTATTGAAAAAATAATCAACAGATAAATACATTTGCAAAATAATCATTAGTTGCAGCCCTGATTTTATGGCAACTTTCCAAACACATTTCTTCCATCATGCAGCACTGAAGGGCAGCTGCTTCACCATGAGGCTGCCCTGCATAATTATTTCTGTGTTTCCTACAATCATATAATGTTTCTATTATACAAGAGCGTTTTTAATAGTAAATGATTAAATATAACGCAACCTGTTAACATCATCCTATGTTGCTTTAATGTCTGACTGTTTAAATAGCTCCTTATGCAGCAACGCTGTATTGTAAATTATAATCATGTTCACATTTGATTATTAGAGACAAGTAGGTTGATCCAAAATGTTGGTAGGGACATGTCCCTATGGTCCCTATGCAAACCTACGCCCATGACTGGGATTGAATTTAATGTGCGGAAGAACATGCCAACCGGTACTCAAAGGAGCAAAGGAGCTTTAGCATATGGTGCTGGGCCCTTAACCTAACTAATATAACCACCAAAAATAAAACTATGGATAGAAAGATTAGATGGAGGACATGATGGAAAAAAATACATGAACAGACATGAATGAAAAACTGAGGGGAAAGAAAGGTGAGCAGCAGCAACAAAAAGTAGCTAAAGTCGGGGATGAGCGGAGATGACCTAATTGTTTGAAACTAGCAGTTTCTTCTACTACTGAAGTGTTTCTGGAAAAAATGTTCAGGTTGTCATTTTTTTTTTTTTCAATTTTATTTTATTTTATTTTTTGATGCATAAAGGGATCCTACATCAGTGTTTGCAAAACAAAGTAATTTCGCTCTGGGATTATTAAAGTATTTCTGATTCTGATTCTGATTCTGAACACAGTGATTCCTCTAGTGGTCTGCCAGTGCCTTGGAAGGGGTCTATGAAAACATTTTCTTTCTTAGGTCGTAAAATAAAATGGGCATTGATTTTGATTTGTTAGGACCCAATAGAAAAATTAAACAAGTTTTTATCAACCAAAAATGTTTCTTTTTCTGTTTGAATAAACCAAAATGAGGCAGAAAAATAGACTTGATGTAGAGAACAGTCTGGGATCGGCTGTTTTTCACACTGAGCTATTGGAGCTCATCAAAGCAGCTCAGGTGTCTTGATGAAAACAACTAATGAAGTCATTCTGACTATAATTATTGATCTAAATTTTGTTCCAAATTCATCAAGTTTAAATGTGATGATAGGGGAGTTACAAGTTTTAAAAATACAGGTCTAATATGATTTTATTTCCTTTTTTTTTTTTTAGATTGCCTGCTTCAAACTTCTAGGCAACATATTTATGCTGTTTTCTTATTTGAGGTGGAACAAATAAAATTTCTAATATTTAAATTTTCAGGTTAAAAGATGAAGTAAAATATTTTTTGTTTTATAATCAGTTATTGTACCTTCCACTTTGGACATTCAGGACTGAGAGGGGTACTCATATTACGACAAAATGCCCAAAGAGGTACACAAATCAAAAAAGGTTGTGAAACCCTGCCATAACAAACCAAATAATCTTTCCTCAAAACAAGAAGTGTAATATTGGTTGCTCCATTATAGTTAAGGCTTTTTCTTCAATTAAAGACTATGAAACATTTTGGCTTCACACGAGAGAAAGCCACCTAGTAAGGAGGGGTCCAAGTTCTCAACTTTAAATCAGCAATGACCAATTTTCATCAATATCTGTTGTGAATAATGCTGCTTCTCAGTTTCCTAACCTGCACTTTTGCTCTTTGACCAGCAGAGGGCAGGCCTTTAACAGATGATCCTTATTTTAGTTTTAATTAATAAGATGATATCTTCGCCTTTCTGTAAGGATCTGTATTTTATGTTAATGACCTAATATATATATATATATATATATATATATATATTTTTTTTTTTTTTTTTTTTTTTTTTTAAGATTTAATTAAAAAGCTGATCATCTAAATACAATAAAAACAGAACTCTTGGTACTTTTGGTCCCTTAAGTCAGCAAACATTTTGGCATCCTCCAAGGACGCGGTCTACCTAAACTGGATCCTTCGAAGTCCTTGAAAATAAAGAGACCGGAAGAGTTTTGGCTATGAATTCACACAGGTCTGCAGGTTTTACCGCCGTATGCTATGTTGCTTAGCAACCGTGAAAGTTGACACACAAAGCAGGAAAAGAATGAAAACCGAAGTTTTCAAAACTGTTTGATTATTTATTTCTTTTTTATTGAGTGTAATAAAGGTGCCATCCACCAGGAGCATGAACAAATCAAATCAAATGTAATGATAGAAACCTTAGTCAGTTAGTCAGCTGCTGTCATTTTGCACATCTCTGCTGTTGCTGCTATTTTCAAATATCCATTACTGTAAAAATGTCCATATTGGTTATTTATTCTGCAGGTGCACAGTTTGATATTGTTAAAACACTTTACAGTATTTTTTTGTTTATGTTTTAACTCTTCCCAATT
>NW_015150866.1:710905-715443 GCF_000732505.1 Cyprinodon variegatus | reverse complement strand
TTAAACTTTTCATCCTGTGTCCGTCAGTGGTGTTCTGCATCTTTGGGTCTCCATTAGAGAACCGATCATGACACCAATTGTGTTATTCTTGAACATTTTTCTAAGGTCCACATTTGTGTGACCATTTTCAATAATCTTTCTGTTGCTGTAAATTTGCCCATATTCTATAAAAGGGTTAGAAATATATAAGTACATCTAAACAATGTATGTGTAAAAAATAAAACAACTAAGATATTATCTTTTTTGCTTCTCTATTAAACTAACATAATCTAAGCTAGATTCTGCTAATCTAATCTAGAGCCGTGTGAATAAATATGTTATAAATTAATCAGTGGATGACTGTGGTGGGTATAGGTGTGTGAGTCTGTAATGTGTGTGTGTGTCTGTATATTTTAGATCTATGTGCATGTAGAAAACTATTCTGAATCAATTTTAAACTACATTTAAATATAAAATGTATAGCCCAGTCTTTGAATAAAAGTTCCAGATGCTAAATAGAGAGTAGCATTTGGAAGCATCTTTGACAGGGGCTTTAGGGACATATTAACAAGGCTCAGAACAGATGGACCAAGTATTCAAGGCAGGACAGAAAGTGGGATTACTTCAGAAGTTTTTATTAAGAACAGGTGGATCTGAGTAGCAACTGCTTGGGCGTCTGAGGCAGGAAACTCTGGAGAGAGAAACACAGGTTAGTGACCACAATAATCTGATGGAGGATGAATGCGTGAGTCACTAGCCTGTTTTAACAGTTCAGTGTGTGCCCAGAGAACAAGGTAGGATCCAGCCCCTGGGCTGCAAACAAGATGTGCGGGACACTGCCCAGAGTGTCCCAGATGCTGCAGCCCCAAAGAATAGAGAACATGCAGGAGTCCGAGGACAGGTCAGGGAAATAGATTAGAACAGGAACAGGCAGTCTTAGTGGTTGAGAGGCAGAACAGGATAAAGTGATCAGAAACACTAAGGTAATGCTAAAAACATTCTCACCACTAAGAGCAGACGGGAAGAGGCAGGCTCAGTGGTGGAGAGGCAGAACAAGTCAGAATCAGGAAATCAGAAACACCAAGGTACTCCAAGAACACTCTCACTACTGGCTAGAGAGAATTAGAATAATCTGGCCCTGATGACTGGATGCATCAGAGCAGAGTTAGACAGGTGAGTGAAATGAATAATTAAGCCAATCATCAGTGCTAAGACCATGACACATATGGAACGATCAGGTCTCTGATATAAAATGGCTTTTTATATGAGAATGAGGATTTAAGCTTCTATTCTGGCTTTAACAAGATAAGAATATAATTAGTAACTTTCACCAGTGCTATTTCAGTGCTATGATGAGCTCTAAAACCTGATGACTCTTGAAAAAGCTTATTATGGTGTAAGTAATCACACGTTTGTCTTTTGCAACTATTTTCTCAAGAAATATAGATTAAAAAAGGATATTAGACATAAGTCTATAATCGAGAAAGTCATCTGGGTCTAGAGACGATATCTTAAGTAAAGGTTAAATTACAGCTAGCTTAACGGCCTGAGGTATATATCCCTTTAACAGGGATAAATGAATCATATCTAAAATGGTGGAGGACATCGGAGGGAATATTTCCTTAAATAAGTTGAATGGAACTGGATTTAACATACAAGTTGAAAACTTGAATGATGAATATATCAGATCGATTTTTTTGTTTTGTTTTTTGGCTCGACTGAGAAATGTAACATTGAGAAGAAGTAATTTCTCAGCTCTATCACAGAGCAACTAGGATCTGGAAACGCCTAAGCTTTGTCTCCACTTTAGCTTTAGCTAACTATTCTTTTGCTTGCTATTTTGTTGAAGCAGATTCCATAGGTGTAGATGTTGACATCATAACCAGAAGTAAATAATTATATATTTTGGTCACAATTTATAAAACACTTTACACTTACTGTATTTTCTTTCTCATTAAACTTAATACTAGTATTCTGCCCCTGTGTATATGTTTGGTCATTATATTTCTTTTCCAAATGTATAGTTTAAAAGAAAAAGTTGTAGCTATGAACTTTAATGATGAAATACTGTCTTTTTTTCCATTTCTTTATATTCTGTGCCCCCCCATGTGAGATTTGTATGTACACATAATGATCATTAGACATTTGGATGTATCAAATAAGTCCACATCTTTAAGCCACTTTTGTAATCTTTTCCAGATTTTTTGACATCAAAAACTTTGTTTCCTCTTTGCTCTCAAATGCTCATGGCAGTTTGTGGCTCTGTAAGGTCTTTTCTGTCTCCTCAATGTGGTCAAAAAGTTTTGTTTATTTGATATTTTTCTGCTCGACAGGCAGTTATCAGACCTCGGTAAAGGATCTATCAAATAGCTGATACTTATTAATTATTTTCTGTTAATGCTTGAGTCAAAAAAAGAAAACAATGTGAGCAACGTGCAGGATGGGAAGATATAAATCCCATGATGACAGTCACAGGCAGAGCATGTGAATCTTTTTTTAAGATAAAGCCATGAAAAATGATCCCGCAGTGCCGGAAAGAAGGCTGAGCATTGTTCAGTCGAGCATTTTGTAGGGGAAACATTATTTGTAGGAATGCAACATTTTTTCTCACTGAGGAAATCCGTGCAGCAGCCCGTAGGCTGGAATCCTTAAGGGATGTGAGGAGAATTCTGTGGTTATGTGACCAGTGCTTACATCCCTTTTTCACAACCAGTTCCTTTTGGTTTTACTTTGTGTTTGAGTTGCAGCAGGAAGTGAAGCTGGATTTGAGAGTTGCAAGTTATGTTTTGGGAGATTTCTGAAAACCTACTAGCCTTGGCTGTTTAGTGGAAGTCAGTAGAGAACACAGTGCAGTGGCTCGCAAGCTAAACCCTTTTTATTTCTCACATCCATTTGTACAGAGATTTAAAGTAAACCTAAAATTACAAAAAATAAAAATAAAGTTTTTTTAAAAACAACAGTAAGAAGTGATGTAAAATACTATTTTGATTGTTAACAATGTCTGCAGATACGTAAGAATACATTAAAGGAGAAATAGAGGCAGATTACTATAAACTGTTTGTAATTATGTGCTTTCAGGCTCAAATTTGTTTATAATTGACATTTTTTTCCCCAAACCTATCATGTAAAAGCCCTTAGGATTAGCCAGATGGTTGCTTAATAGAGGCAAACTAATCTAAATCTGTGGCTTGAATGATGAATGATGCTGATTAAATTGGAACTAAAGCCTTCCAGAAAAACCTACTGAAGCTTTATTGTAAACCCAAAACATACAAAGGTCTGAACATTAGCATGTGTTACACAGAGTACACATAAAGAAATGGCATATTTATGTTCAGCTCTGAGAGGTAGGCTCTGCTTACATGTTCTGTCAAGCTGAGGATTGTGGGGAACTGTCAGACCTACAGACACAAATTAATGATGGGTATCCCATGTTTTCACTGGGGAACACTTTCACACCAACCTTTTTTTTTTCTCTGACTTAACTATAGTCTTGTGATTACTCCTACGGTGCTTAGAAAATTAAAATCTATCATTCCATCCATTCGATCCACTCAAAAGTAGAGCCAACTACGGCAGCAGCACCCAGCAATGCACTGTTTGTCCCATTTCCATTAGGAAATAAATTCAGGATTATTCCATCAGAAACAAAGGTTGGTAGTAACTAATTATATTTACTCCATTACATTCACTTGAGTAACTTTTTAAAAAACTAAACAAGCTACTTTTTTGTTGTTTTTTTACAGCTGTTGTGCAACTATAATTATTTATTGTCCACCCCAGTAGGGGTGATGTAATCTGTTGAATAATGGTTGTATTCAATGCATGTATTTATATGGAATAAATTCACCACAACTTCTATTCCAAATATAAGAGTTTATTAACAAAAATCATTCAGCTCCAAGTCAAACATATTCAGTTAAAAACTCTTGACTAAAAACTAGTGAATCTCAACCAAACTGAGCAACTAAGTACAAAGAAGAAGAATGGTTGAAACCCACATTCATTGAGATAATGTAATTATATCACAGTTTAACTAGATTTTGTGCTTGAGAACACAATTTTATCTTGAAGAATTTGGGATGTGATCGAATTAGCTCTACGTACACTAATTTAAAGCAATTGGATTGCTTTCAAACTAATTTACAATGCAAATCCAAGAGGTGAATAAAACATTAATTGGCCAAAAAATGTTTTATGAAATGTAGCCTTGGCGGAAGTTCAACTGAATAAACTGATTACTTACCTTCATCCACCTCCAACACAAGCTAATGAGCTTTTCGTCTCCACTAAAGCCCAATCAGAGTTCATATTAAAAGGTCTCCAATCCACAACTCTGTCTGCTACCCACCGCGTAGGCAGTGGCTGCCCTGTGTCTGACTTCAATTCAGATGACCCCATTTCAACCCAGCTAAAGCTTCATCAGAGTTTCTTTCTTCCCAGACTCTTGCTGCGTTCCGTGTCTTATTGCAACTGGTCCGGCAGAAGACCGCCATGTTGGGCCTGGTTCTGCCAGAGGTTTCTTCCCAAAAGGGATGTTTTCCTCTCCACTGTCGCTT
>NW_015150866.1:701500-709996 GCF_000732505.1 Cyprinodon variegatus | reverse complement strand
ACTCCTGATGAGGGCTCCCACCTCCCGTGAACCTCTAAATCTTCTGAAAAGTTTTGCAGTCTGTGTTACAGCAGTTTGATTTTGATTTCCATAGCGCTAATTCACAACAAAACATCTCAAGGCACTTTACAATTCAACAGATCATGCAGTTAAATTGATTCTAATTCTTCTATCTAAGGAAACCAATTGATTGGATTGACTCATTGACTCAAACGCAATCCCTCACATAAAGCATGCTTGTAGCGACAGTGGAGAGGAAAAACTCCCTTTTAACAGGAAGAAACCTCCAGCAGCCTATGAGGTGATGCAATCAACTGGTTTCCTCAGATAGAAAACTTTGAATCAATCTGACTGGATGATCTGGTTGAACTGTAAAGTGCCTTGAGATGACATGTGTTGTGAATTGGTACTGTATAAAAAAACAAAATGAATAAATATATTTCATCTTTTACAAAAAAATTTATTTCGCAACTTATTTCATTTGGGCTTTTTTTCATGGTGAAGGATTTTTATTTAAATAAAATTTTCAAACCAAATATACACTCTATAATATATTTTAGAATGGTAATTGCCCTGTTTTTTTATTTCCTGCTTTTCTGTGCCCTCATAAAAACGCCACAACCTAGTAAATATGATCTAGGACCGCCACTGCAGAGTTAAATGCATAAACAGGTGAAGCGGTTCTTTGGTATGCAAATCTCGTAGTAGTAAATAAAAAAAATCATTGGCTGGGAATAACAACCCCCTCATAAAGGCTGACCAAACAAACGTCCTGCTGCTTCATTATCTCCAACCAAAGCTGTGCGTCAAAAAGGCCGGACTGCACCTTTAATATCCCGCTGGGTTTGTCCAATTAGTGTGTAGGTGGAGCACACGGGAGCAAAGCTACCGGAAAAGAAAACAGTCCGAACACCAGGGGAAGGCTGCGGGGCTGTAGCGGCGGAAAAGAAGAACCGATGGTGCAGCGGGAGCCTTTCCACATGATTCAGGTGTCGATCCCGTCTCTGGAGAAGGAAGTGGAGGAATCTGGGAAGTCGAAAAAGGTGAGCGACCCAAACCGCTCTCTGAAAATCGGTTTTACTCCTTTTTAAAATGTTATTGGGAAAGATTTAAAACGCCTCCAAACAAACGTGTGTTTACTCTGGGTGTGACGGTTTGTTTGTTCTGAGGACTGAAGGTGGAGCCCAGGTGAGTCCTACCTGAGTGAAATCAGCCCGGAGCAGCTGGAAGGAGCGCAACCTCACACCGGTTCACAGTTAAACTCACCTTAGAGCTGAAATACATAGAGGAAGTTTCCTAGATGTAAAGAGAGTTAAATGAAGTCAAGATAAAGCAAGAAACATTAATGATAAAATAAAGTTTTTATTTCCTCAACTTAAAAAAAAAAGTTGTAATTGTATCGTCCTTAAGTGAAACAGGCGTTAAATTCACTGTTTGTGAGCAAATAAAGCTGATAAAACTTAACTTTAACTCTGTTCTGTTAAAAGGTGTGCAGGGGGGCTTTTAGATTTACAGTAGTAGCCATCCCTACTTTCCTTGATTCCTTAAATTCCTTTTTAAACGTCAATCTTTGTACTAAAATATTCTTTCTGTCATGATTTGTGGACATTAAGATCTAAAGAAAAGCTTCATCTCCTAGTCAGACCCTGTAATCCAGTGAAAGGATGGAATCCGTAAAAAAGTCAGAGACAAGTCTCAGCTGGTGTTTGACTGGGAAGGCTCATTTTGAATGGCTGCTCCTGTATGTCTTTATAAGCCTGCATGTAGTTTAGGTGAATAAACTTCCTAAAGCTCGGGGTCCTTTAGGAAACAGAAAAAAGGGGTCTGGAGCTCTTCCTATTAAATTAAAGAAGATAAGAATAACCAACACATTGATATAAAAGATATTCGGTGGTAGTTGTAAAAGAAAACAATGGTAGTGGTGTATTTGCTCAGATTATAGTTCTGTTAAATCATTTACAAGCAGGATGAGGGTCACTAAGTTTTGTAGGTCAGAAACGGGAAGGTTTGGGAACCGCCTGTATAATCTGCCCAGAAACAATAGTTCATGAACCTGTTTGGTGTGAATGGTGTTTCAGCTTTGTTCTCATGGTCAGTACCAGTTCAACCAGATCCTTCATAGCTGTGAAGAGCTCATTCATGATGTTTGACTGATGAAGACAAAAAAAGTGAATTTTCCAGCTTTTTGCAGTGGTCTGCGCCCTGCCTCACATCACTGCTTGCTGATCAGAGAAAGTTGATGACATGTTTCAGGCTGCAGGGTCAGGGTAGGTGCTTCCTGGAAGTGATGGGTTAACAATGTTCTGTATGGGATGGCTATAGCTTCTTGGAGGGTTTTTTTGTGTTTAGGATTAGGAGGGGTTGTTGCTCAGAAAAATTCACAGCAATTCCTCAGACATTGAAGCAGAATAATTGAAGCAGCTAAAATAGACACTTTTAGCAATAAGATGGTTAAAAGTGTTTATTTGGTGATCTCCTGCACATAATGGTGGAGTATGGGTCGTTTTTATTCAGCATTTCTTGTCATTAAACTGTAACAAGTACAGAGCAACAAAATTAACTCTGCATTTAACCCCTCCCCTTGGGGAGCACTGGGCTGACATTGTGCGACACCTGGGGAGCAGTGTGGGGTCTTGCTTGGGGACCCGGAGTGGAGCTTAACCACTATGTGACCAACTCCCCCACAGGAGTGCAGGAGAAACATGGTGGATTTATCTTAATTTTCGGTGAGGAAGTATTTGAAAACTCTGCTATTTTGCAAATTCTCCCATCTGGCAATCCTGGGGGGTCTGAAATTGTGAATCTGGAAACTATTTATTTATATGATACAGCTGCAAATAAGTATTTGAACACCTGAGAAAATCAGTGTTAATACTTGGTACAGTAGCCTTTGCAGTTACAGGTCAAATATTTCCTGTAGTCTTTAACCAGGTTTGCACACACAGCAGGTGGGATTGTGGCCCCCTCCATCACACAGATCTTTTCTAGATCAGTCAGGTTTCTGGGCTGTCACTAAGAAACACATAGTTTGAGCTCCCTCCAAAGATTATCTATTGGGTTTAGGTCTGGAGACTAGCTAGACCACTCCAGAACATCGATATGCTTCTTCCAGAGCCACTCCTTGGTTATCCTAGGTGTGAGCTTTGGGTCTTTGTCATGTTGGAAGACCCAGCCTCAACCCGCCTTCAATGCTCTAACTGAGAGGATTTCAGAAAAACACGACCCCCAAGGAATGATGCTAGCTCCCCCATGCTTCACAGTAGGGATGGTGTTATTGGGATGGTACTCATCATTCTTCTTCCTCCAAAGATGGTTAGTGGGATTATGACCAAAAAGTTATAATTTGGTCTCATCTGACCACATTACCTCCCATGACTCCCCTGGATTATCTAAATGGCCATTGGCAAACTTAAGATGGACCTTGACATGTGCTAGTTTAAGCAGGGTACCCTTCCATGCCATGCATGATTTCAAACCAGGAGGTCTTGGTGTATTACCAACAGTAACCTTGGAAACGGGGGTCCCAGCTCTTTTCAGGTCATGGACCAGCTCCTCCCGTGTAGTTCTGGGCTGATTTCTCACCTTTCCGAGGATCATTGAGAGTGCATGAGGTGAGATGCATGAAGCCCCAGTCTGAGGGAGATTGGCAGTCATGTTTATCTTCTTCCATTTTCAAAGGATTGATCCAGCAGTGGAACTTTTTTCACTAAGCTCCTTGGCAATTTCCCTGTAGCCCTATGTAAACTCTTTGTGAAACCTTATAGAACAAATTGAATTGATAGTAAGTGCTTTCAAACTGTAGTAATAAAACATGCTTGGATGGTCAGATTAAAAACATGGCTACTGAAGAACCCCCCCCCCAACACTTTTCTGTCCAATACCAATCTGCTGCACTGCTATAGATTAGCCAAACATCCCTGCTATGCTGTACTTCTGTGAGGATAAATACCCTCTCTCTGAAACAGCAGGCCTCTAATAAAAGAGCAGTCATGCTTCAAAGGTTGATGTCTTTCAAGCTAGACGTTTGCTTGACAACACACTTTGTGCTTCAACTGAAGCAGAACCAAACTTCTCTTTAGAAATGACAACAAGGAGCAAGTTTGGTCTTCCAGCACTGAAAGACGTTTTAGCCACTGTGTTCTGGTCAGAGCCGCATGGTTGAAGTAGTTCAAGGAATTTGACCCGACCTGAAGTGCTGGACTTGAGCTCCTTGCTTAATGTGGAAGCCAAAAGCCAAAATCTATCCCCCCCCACCTTTTTTTTTTTTTTTTTTTTTTTTTCTAAAACCTGCTAAAGTCTTCTACCAAACCTGTTGAAATGACAGCAAATCACATTTAGATTAATTTATAAAACGTGACTGATTACTACTGAAAGGGAAGGATATGCTGGCCAAGATTCTCAATCATCCACGTCAATAGTCATTCCAAAAAAAAAAGTTTAAAAAACAATCCAAGGGACTTGGCTTCCAAGTTTGAAAGGGAATGGATAGTTAATTTAAATAAATGGAAAGCTCTTTACCCCCACCTGCTGGACAGAAGAGTTCATTGCCTCTGCACTAGAACAAATACCGGTAACTGATTATTTATTTTTCATGTTGATCACTCCTATAAATGTTTTACGTGTCTTCTCTGACCTAAGGTAACTAATTTAGCTTAAAGAATGCAAAGATGTCTAATTAGATTTTTTTTTCATGTGTTATTTTGTTTTGTTTTTTCAGCTTTTCAGAGTTGAAGTCTTGTTTAATGAGAGGAAACATTATGTGCTCAGAAGAAACAGTGAATTCCAGACCCTTCACAGGAAGGTGCGTATCTGCATCACACTTACTTTCTCCTGCACTCCAGCCTTACTCGCGTTTACTCTTTAGATTCTGGATAATGAAAAGGAACGTTGACATATAACTTTCCTAACAACTGTCAAGCACAGCAGTGGGAGGCTAATGGTTTGAGCTTGGCTTTTTTTTTTTTTCCATGTAAATGTTCCCATTGCTGAGCTGTATAAACTTGGCATAGAAAGTCAAACATTCTCTATATTTCTATTTTCTAATTTTACTCCAACTCATTTTATTGTTTTTTTTTTTTTATGATAACTAAACTGTCTAAATTTTTCTTTCTATTCATTTTAAATATTATTGAGTCTGACAAGTTGAAAAGAGAATATGCATCAACCTCATAAATATGTGTAACTCTTTATCTCCAGTGAGGAAAAAAAAATCTGTCTTTGGTTCCATAAAAGCATGAAAATATAAATAATAAATGAAACGATTGCCTTGAAAAAACAAAAAGAGATCACCTGCTGTGGCCTGAATCGGCTCTGTAGCCACACTAGATGCTGGACTTCAGCCAACGTTTTAAAATCTCTCTGGTGGGAATTCTGTGTCTTTAATGTTGAACAAGTTACATTTTGGTTGGATGGAAATAGAATAAGTAAAAAGTAAAAAAAAAAAAAAAAAAAGTCTCATTCGAAAAAAATTGCATATGACAATCTGTTTTCAAAAAACTCAGTTTGAAAAATAAAATGCAAAATAAAAAAATGTATATCATTGACAAAGCAGTAAAGTTATTCTCAAAACCTTTCTTTGATTAAATCTTTTTATAAGTTTCATTTCTGGATTGTGTTTCATTCGAATTTGATTATCAGATGCAAAAACTGAAGCCTTATAAACTGAAGGCCAATATTACAGCTTCTAGGGTCATTATGTGACTAATAAAAGAATGAAGGTCAGCTCTACTGGTCAGAGTTCATTTTTTCATTTGTATAAATATCTGACATGTTGTCTTTTTTTATATTTTGTTTAATACTTACTTGAAATTTGAACAAAACATTGGTGAGAATTGGTGTATTGTTTTTATTTTGTTACGTAATAATTCTGCACATTAATATTCACCTAATAAAGTCCGAAACTCACTTTTAGTTTCTTAAATATTCTTATTTTAGGTTTAGTTTCATATTGCCTTAAAGCTCAGAACTTTGTGCACATAATTTCAAAATAGTCAGAAATCCTCTAGGATGGATTATTTTGGAAGGTTTGATGGATACAGAATGTTGTTTATTGTTATTTTAAAATTATCCGTTAGTTGTTGTTTTTCTATTTTCTCTTCACATTTCTATTAAAAGCTTAAAATTATAAATAATATGTTTACTGGTTTTGTACTTTGAGTCTGCATTCATTAGGTTTTAATAAGGCTGCAGAGCTGTAAAATGTTGCTTCTGGCATAATAAAATGTCCTGACACGTTTGCTGGGTTTTATGGCGGTGGCAGCTTAAGAAGATCATCCAGACCCCAGATTTTCCGAGCAAAAGGAGCCCCCATCTGAGGACCAAACCTCTGGAGCAGAGGCGGCAGGAGCTGGAAGATTACATCCAGGTTGGACACAGGAGCAGTGCTGCACTATTATCACTATTATTGTTCTGTGATTCCATTCATTAGACTTTCACCCCTTGATTCTCTCTCTTTCTCTCCATCAGGAGATCATCTATCAAAATGAAGATGTGCCACAGGTGCTGCTGGACTTCCTCCATGTGAAACACTTCCACACGGGGAACAAGATCAGCAGCTTTGAGTAAGTCCAGCAGTCTGGTCTCCTCTGGGGGCAGCGGGCGATGCTGCACATGCTTGCTATATTTGGTGCCTCTATTTTCAGATTGGGGGCAATGCGGCAACATGATAAAACTTGAGAAACATTCCTCTCAGTGGTGTGGAGCAGCAGTCTAGTTGCCCTGTTTGTGAAAAACAAGCTGTTTCTAATTTAAAGCTGATTGAAATGGTTCTGTCTATCTGACCTTCAGATTGTACATAAAGCATCTAATGATTGAAAACTCTATTTTTAGATCGCTGGATGAACTGGACAGTCAGGAATACAAGTAAGACTTGCTTCTTGTCTTATTTAGTCGTTCTTGGTTATTCTGGGGGTCGTTTTCTTAGCTTTTACCTGCACTCTAGGTTTAAAAAGTTAAAGAGAAAAGAAGGGAAATGACATAAAGGGAGGAAAAAGTTAAATGAAAAGGTCCCTCTTGCTTTAATGCTGCTACCTCTCTTAGCTAAGAGGTACCCTCCATCGTCTAAAGGTGCTCATTCTGTAGCCTCAATCAGCTGAGGGGATGTTTCTGCCCCTTGACCCAGATAAGTGCTCTAGAATGCAAAACCAGATCTATAAAGCATTAATCTCAGATTGCAGCGGTGTCAAGTACTAAGTAGAAGTGTTGGTTATCTATACTTTACTGCAGTCATTCTTTTTAGACAACTTTTTACTTCTACTCCTTACATTGTTTTGTTTTGTTTCATTTTAGCTCATTTTCGTTATGGCCTATTGGTATTTTAAAAAATAAATGAAAATCATCAAAATAATTAGCTTTGTCCTGAAAATTTATTTAGTTGGGTTTGGACTCGCTGCTGCATCCACTTGTTGTTCTCCACATGCCAAAATAAATAGTTTTTCAAGATGATGCAAAGTAAAATCTGACACCGTTACCATTAGTTATAAAACTAAGAAAAGGAAGGAAAAGGAAGTTATCATCCAGAATTGTTGAAAAATCTTCCTTTAATAGGGTAGTGCAAGCTTCTGTCCTCAACATTTTTTCTGCTTTAATTTTATTTTTATACTTTAAAACTTTAGTTTTAAAAGTGGATATTTTACACTTTTATTGGAGTAAAATGCTGAAGTTGATACTCTGCGTTGGCATCACCTCTCCTCGTTTTCAGCTGTAATTACACAAATTTATTCTTTCGCTTACTTTACCTGATCACTTATGTAAAATTATGTAAAGCTGTGTGCAAATGTGCGATTAAACAAAGATGTAATTTAAGGAATCCAAGCTCTGTTTGTGACAAAAACCTTGGGTTCTGCAGCCACATCCATACATCAATGATTTTTTTCTCAATGCTTACTCTCTATAGGAGAAATAATGTACCTCCAATCCTGGAGGGAAGCAGGTCATACATTAAGCAGGACAGTCACTTAGCAGCAGCTTCCATTGTTTCCTTAATTTGAAAAACATAAATTACCTTGTTTTAACTGTGCCCAAGAACATGAAACAAATACATGGTTTGAAACCCTAAAATATTGGCGGCATATCCTCCTCAATAAAACTTACACCACAGAGGCCTGTTTATGTTCCTGTTTATTTAATTTTTTTTAAAGTAGTGATGGTTCTAGATCATATTTATAAGCAGGGGGAGATTTACCATTAGGCAATACTAGGCAGTTGCCTCGGGCCCCAAGTTCCTGGGGGCCCATAAAACTCTGTTTACATGTAAAATTAATACAACTATTCCTTATTTGTGCACATTAACTTGTTTTTGATATAAACCCTTTAGCTAAAATGCCATCAGAATGCTTATAATATTAAGTCTGTCTCAGCTGCCAATTTAGCACATTTGTCACTATATTTAAAAACTTCAGACCCCTCTAGTACTTTTATTTCAAAAAAGCACCTTGCATCAAATCTAGCGACTTTTTTCTGCTACTGGAGACTTTGGAGACAACATCTAAAAGCAGC
>NW_015150866.1:698182-701204 GCF_000732505.1 Cyprinodon variegatus | reverse complement strand
AGAGGAAAACAAGAAGAAAAGGAACAAGAAGAGAGGGACAAAACCTAGAACAGTTTTCTATTTTATGTTTTTTCTTCTGGATTCAGAGGGCCTCCTGCCTGTTTTTGCCTAGGGCCCTCTGAATTTCCTAAATCCGCCCCATATGTCCATCCATCCAGCCATTACAAGATGGCTGGACATATGGTGGGCTGGGTTCTTTTCTCACAGAACAGAAGAAAAGACAAAAAAACAGAAGTAAATCACATAGTCAAAGAGCAACTTGCTTCTCTTAAGCTGCAGATGGAACAGCTCTGGTCCAGATGAGAACTTTATCTCAATTTAGCTAATGCTAAACGTGTAAAACTTAACTTACAAATCTTGATAAAATAAAACCCTAAATGTAGCCATCAGTTATGGTTTCTGTGTCAGCACATGTCGTTATAAAGGAATTTAGTATTATGTCATCTTAACAGGGGCCAGAAGCAGTTGAACAGGGGCATTGGCCTCTGTTGGCCCCCCGTCTAGAACCACCCATCTCTCTCTTTGCATCCAGTCGGTTCCTCTGCTTGGTTTCTATGAGTGTCAAAGCTGAAGGTGAACTCAAAGAAAAACTTGATTTTTGGTTGATAAAAGCTTGTTTAATTTTTCAATTGGGTCCTCACAAAGCAGAACAGATCCCAGTCCTATTTTACTCCCTGAGAAATAAAATATTTTTGTAAACCACTTGCAATGCAATCACAGACCACTAGGGGTACTAGTACCCCCGGTTGGGAATCACAATGGTTAAAGGTATTAACTTGGTAGTTACAGCTCTATGCTTGTTTATATTTTAGATGTAAAAACACACCCTTTTCTCACTCTGGTTCTGATGGAAAAGATGAAGGCATGTTTATCTTTGTTTCCACAGCAACCAGCTACCACATCAGCGGGTTTTGGGGTTCTTCCAAGATCCTTATCACTCCTGCAGCTCCTCAGGTATCAAAGAACTGCACACTTGTCCAACAATCCAGCGGAGCGAAAAACTGAGTTTCACAATTTTTCAATAGCATAGAAACGGAATGGATTACAAAGCAGCAAATTCTTTTAAGATGAAGCAAACAATAGTGTCTGTCTTGCAGGTCTCCCAGATATTGTAGTGGATGGAGTTCTCCAGGGCTTCTACCCCCGGGATATCCGGGTCAGCTTCAGCTCCTCCATTCTCCCTGAACATGATCCTATGTCTTCTATCGAGACCTGATGGACAAAATGGTTCAAAAACCCAGAAAGGGCATGAGCACAGCCGCATTTCAGTGAATTAAAATATCACCCAAAGGTTCATTTCATTCAGTGAAGAGCATCAGGCTGATATAATTAATAGATTTCTGACACATTTTAAACATATTTAGATATTTGGGGCTTTTGTCCAAAAAAAAAAAAGATTAAAAAAAACAATGTTTCTGTTTATCTGAGAGTTTTAATGAAAAAGGATTTTAGCACAAAAATATTCTGATGAAAACTGTCCCCATGCGCTCTATACTTGGTACACTCAATGGTTTGGGGTCTTTTTGCATGAATTACTGCATCTCCATAAAACTGGTAACTGGTGGAAGCCAAGACGTGCTCAAAGCGGGTCTCAGGCAGCTTGGATTTGGTGCTGGCAGATGCTGAGAGGTGGATTTCTGATATAAAACATACGTAGTAGAAAAGGCTGTAAATTAGATTAAATGGCATCCATAGTAGGATTTCTATGCTCCATTCTCCCTGTTTTTCCACTGCTGGCCAACTATTGATGCTTTGTTGTTAGATGTATGATAATAATAATTTTCACATATATTCTCATGATGAGTTTTAGTTTCAGTACTGAAATGAATGTAGTTTTCAAGGCCTTTCTGATTTATTGAGATGCGGCTGTGTTAATGAAAAGCCATGTGAGTCTCTGGAGCCAACTTCCAAGGCTGAGGGGAGCATTGCAAGCAGTTTTTAACTTGAACTTGGTTAGCCTGTTATTCAAAAATACTTCAGTTTGCAGTCAGGCGTCCAGAGAAGCATGTGGTCAAACGCATAAGCATATATTTCATGCTTTTTTAAACATTTTTATTAATGTTACGACTTTGTAAAACATGATTCTGTTGATGCTTTTTAAAATATTTTTCTCACTTTTGTAAAAAAAAAAATGTTTATTCTAAAATACTAATAAATAAATCAAAAGGTAAGCAGCTGGTGAGTTTTCTATGTAAGCCGGAGCTGTAAGGTGGCTGTTCGGAGAACCTTAAAAGGGTAAAAGGAGATGCTTTTCATTACACAAGCTGTCAGAAATGTCTCGCCTTTGTTTGTTTGCCACACCTGCCTTCACAGAATCCAGATACATGACAAGAACCAACATGTTGGTTTGACAGGAGGTGCTCAGGCAGCTTAAAGGAAAAGTCCGCTCATATTCAGAATCAAACTTCTGAAAGTATTTTAAATATGAAATTATTACATACTGTTCAATAAAAAAGTGTTAATTATTTAGTGTAATGTCATGTGAATGTGCTTTACTGGACGCATCCATGTTTGTCAAAGAGCACTACTGCCACCTACTGGTTTGTGACGTCACGGTACGGTATCGACTGTTGATCAAGTCCCAGTGCTGTATCTGGTGTTTGTCACAACGCGCTATTATCCAAGTCATCTTGGAAACATTCTTCTTCCAAATGTTGGCTACATATTACGTGTTTTTTCCTTTGGCCAGAAGTTCGATAACAAATCCTCACTCTTTAAGTTGGCAATCCAACGACCAACCTGTCTGTGGAGAATCAGGGATTAGAAAGCTGAAATGAGTTATTTTGTTTAGGTGTTTTTAAAACAGGGGCCCATGCAGACCCCTACCCAAACGATGCTGCCTCTGAAACCAGAGGCAGCATCCTCCAAGGACCAGGGGCCTGTTTCAGAAAGGAGGTTAAGTGAAAACTCTGAGTTTGTTAACCATGAAATGAGGGAAACTCTGGGTTTTCTGTTTCAGAAAGGGAGGTAAGTTAAACCTGAGAAAGCAGAGTAAGTCAAGCCCGTTTCTGAAAGAGAGGTA
>NW_015150866.1:665784-696949 GCF_000732505.1 Cyprinodon variegatus | reverse complement strand
TGAACTTCCTTATTGAAACAGGCCCCAGGTCTACCTGGACCGGGTCCTTGGAGGTCCGTTAAAAATAAGGAGGCTGAAAGAGTTTTGACTTTGGATTTAAACAGGTCCAGCCTTCTCCAGCTTACATCGCCTGTACGCTCTGTCACCTAGCAACCGTGACAGTTGAAGCACAAAGCAGGCAAAGAATGGATACTGAATTTCTCACTACTGCTCTGTGTGCTAATTACATTTTCAAGGAGCTTCAGCACCAGTAACCTCGTCACAAATATATTTATGGTCCCCCACACGGCAGACATATTTTAATCTGAGCTTAAATGTCAGCTAAACCCATTTGCACAGGGACAGATAAAAGCTTTCTAACATTACTTGCCACATATCTGACTCAATAACCATTTAAAACAACAATTTTCATTAATTTTAGATGGAACTATTCACATACTTGGATTATATTATACTGCATTTACAATATTCACCACTCTCAGGTGCAATTTCCTTTTTTCCTCTAAGCACGGAGCAGCAGGCTTGCTTGGACCCGCAATGAATCATGGGATACCCAAGGCAATGGAGGTTACACTGGACCTGTCATTCAAAATGGGGGAAAAAAAAGGCTGCATTTGTCCTATTCCAATTCTCTGCCCTAATCAGCCGATGAATCTCGCTCTCGGAGGATGCAGCTGTTGAATTTGAACTCGGCACTAGTGTTTAGCATCCTCTTCCTTCCTCTAAACTTTGAACAGATTCCCTGCCCCTGGATTCCCACAGCATAATGCTGCCACTATGTTTTACCATGTTCATGCAGAGTTTTTCCTTTTTCCATCTCACATATGGTGGTTGCCAAACATTCACGTGACACCACAACACCCTCACATGTTTACTTTTATTTACATGTTTTTCAGACTTCCTTTGAATTATTTTATTAGTGCTTTCATTCTTCCAATTCTTCCATAAAGGCCAGAGGTTGTCGATGGATTCTCCTGTTAGAGCTGTGGATTTCTTCCCCTATGGACCTCATAATGGCTTCTCTAGTTAATGCTCTCTTTGTGGACGGCCACAGTTGTACCAAATGCTTTCTGTCTTTCAGTCTTTGTTTACTTTTGATTTCTGTTTTCTGAGGTTTATGAAATGACAATTTTTTTTGTTAGAAACTTAAATATTATGAGTCATTGGTACCTATAGAATGATCCTTTTTTCACGTTCGCCCTCTTTGACATACATTGTTTGAGAAAAGTGTCCTATTCAGTAGATTTGCCTAATCTTGTGTTCAAGTCTAATTACTGACATTCATTTTTTACAAACAGTATAGAATGCATGTAGTTATAATCATAGAGTCAAGCCGAGGCAATGTTTTTTATGATGTATGTATGTAGATAAATAGGACTTTTCATTACAATAAATAAAGTTGGCAGAGGTCTAATTTGGCGTCTCTGTAACAGCAGTTCTTCTATAAACCAGAGGGGGGCAGTACTGATTGCATCAAGTGAAATGTTCTACTTTAATATTATAGTTAGTTAATTAACCAAAAAATGACAAAAATACAACAATTAGGGAAAATATGCTACTCATACAGAATACTCTTTTTACAAATTAGTTTTTAGGTTTTATAAGTGTGAGTTTGTCTCTGAAGTTATTTAGGAGCAGGCATCCCTAAAGTGGGTCCTTGAGGGCCGCCTTCCAGCAGGTTTTAGAGGTTTCCCTGCTCCAGCACAGTCAGCTGTGCTAAAAGCAGAGAAACCTCAAAAAGCTGCAGGACATCGGCCCTCGAGGACCCACTTTAGAAATGCCTGTTTAGGAGTCTTTGATTTAATTAAAGATAAATAACTGGTCAACCACATAAGTAGATGTTGAACGATGAGTGGATCTAAACAGCATCAGTTTATAAATATGTGTATAGCTTTATTAGCGAGGGTCTCATGAAAAGCTGGTCTATCTGCATTTCATTTGGAAAATATAAATGTTCTTCAATTTTCCTGTAAGTACAAAAGAACCATAAAAGGCTTTTGACCCCTTTTACTTTTCAGCCCCTCGATGCACATTGGTGCCTCTCTGGCCACCCTGATGGAGATTTTCTGGAACCGCCACTGAAGCTGGGCGCTTCAATTTTCCTGACATTTCTAACTGTCAGCGAACGCATCATTTACCGTCCAAGGTCTTTCTGCGCATGCGCGCCGCGTGTCGGGCTGCTGGTTGGAGTGCTGGCTGCCTTAAGCCGCTCCTGTCACTCCCAGTTAAACGTCTTCAATGAAACGCGTCGCCTCTAAACTTCTCTCCAGGATCTTTAACCGCCACATTAAGCCCACTGAATGCTCTTCCTGTGATTCAACCAGGAAACTGGACCCTCTTCCCGGCTAACAGCCTGCCCGGTACGTTCCGCTTCCTTTACTAAAGCTTTACTCTCCATTGTTACATGCAGCTCGGACTGATAAGCAGATTGTTTGTTTTGTTGCTAAATTGTGTCTTTTAACTGGGTTAATCTGCCGTAATGCGCTCGCTGCTGTCAGGTTTGCTCGGTGAGTTCCAGCTAGCCTGTTAGCTGTAACTTTTACCGCCCTGCTGGGGTTCTGCTTCCTTATGTTGTGGACAGACCTGCTGCCTGAACAGCTCTGTTCCTGTCGGGGTTCATTTCATGGGAACCCACTGGAACTGCAAGTAAGCAAAGGCTCTGCACATTGAACTTCCTGTAATCGGAGCTAATCGTCCCCTGAGGAGTTGGAGGCTCAATTTAAACCAGCTTTTAATCTGGGCATATATATTCCTTCATTGTGCTGGGTTTCCATCCTATAGACTCCATCATACAGAGATGTTTGTTTCCTTCAGACTCCATGGAAATCTGTTTTCGTTCATTACTGATCTGTAGAAACTAGCTTTCCCACTTCAGGTTTGAACTTTGCTACTAATAAAATGAGTCCCTGCTAATAAACACTTAGTGTTGAACTCATTGTATCAGGCTGATTGATTTGATGGATTTTCTGAAGGCTCTGTTACCAAGTAAAGGGAAAATAGTGCATCATTTCAGCCATTTCCTTAAAGGAGAAACGACAAAAAGAAAATCTTCCTCAATCCACTTTTCTCCAACATCCTTTAGTAAAACCCAGTGCAAACTGACGTTGCTTTATAAATCAAATATGTTTTACACTCCTTACATGACTATGGAGAACATTAGTAAACAAACAGCATTAACCAGGGGACTCTGGATGAGCTGCAGAGATCTACAGCTCAGGTGGGCGGATCTATTGTGGAAGATCCAATCTAAGCTACATAGTCCTGGTATTCCTGTACCAAAAAGACCAAAATCCAGTTGGTTTTGCTAAAATCAGGCTATTTTCTCCAAGTATCTGATCTGACAGTGTTGTGATCCTCCTTTTTGAGCCTAAATAGAAGCTCATCATTGGACACTGTGAGCTGATGTAAACAGAGGTCGCGCCATCTACTGGTTCTACAGCAGAACTACCTGGAAACCAGATGGCGTCCGAATAAGTCCTGATCTGTGAGAGCATAGGACAGGTCAGCGAGGAATAATCAATGGATCATTAATTATACCTAAAACTAATGTTTATGTTGATTTAATCAATTTAGCGTTAATCAGTAAAATAATAAAAATTATTTTCGTCAGGATCACTGAGTCTGGGAGCGGCCATTTTTGCCCAAATATAATAACCCCTCCCTCCTGCCATCTTCCAGCAGTGATGTCACGGTGCGGTAAGCCTAGCGCCATTCTCCCCGCTTTACAAGCTTAATCAATGGGAACTACTAGACACATCTGCAATCAACAACAATTATTGAAGATTTCCAGAGGACTTCACCATTGAAATTCACCAGAGCTATAGTGAAACTGACAATGCCCACGTGCATGGCAGCTGGATGTTGGAATACATCGGGTAAAAGTGAAAAACAAAAGTTATTCCACCTTTCTGATTCCTGATCCTCCACGGACGGGTTGGTCGTTGGATCGCCAACTTGAAAGGGGAGGATTTGCCATCGAACTTCTGACCAGAGAAAAAACACGTAATATGTAGCCAACATTTGGAAGAAGAATGTTTTCAAGATGACTTGGATAATAGCCATTGTGACTAGGGTTGTCACGATACTAACATTTTTAAACTCAATACCGATACTCAGGAAAATATTCGATACTTGATACCATTTTCGATACCACAAGGATAAAAACAAAGACCCCAAAATTGATCAGAAATAAAATAAATACAATAAACAATAAGAACAATATATTGAGGTTGTATGCTGTGCACAATATAAAGCAAGCTTGATTTTAAAAAAGCAAAATTAACATAAACGTTCTTTCCTTGGCTATGCTTTAAACACATAACAGTGACACAATCCAAACCAGTTAAAAAAACAAAAATAAATGCTGTATTCTCTGCAGCGGCACCTGAAAAGCACACAGAATTTTTCAATCACACAGTGTTCAGAAAGTGCATTTTCCTCTATTCTGCACTCTAGATGAATGACTGTTTTAGGTGCCACTGGTGGTGTGAGTGGTGTGTTTCCTTTAAAGCATTGCTAACACCAGTAGCACTATTAGCAGAACTGGCATGTCTATCAACATCACAGAGACATCAGAAGGCTTCCTGAGTTTCAGCTACAGCTTTATTGAACACCAGACTGTTTTCCAGCTTAACTCAATTTATTTCGCTCTTGGAATCAAACATCTTCTTCCTCCTTTTACACTTTAACTCTGAGCATCTTCTTTTGAATTTTTTGCACCTTTTCTGGGACGTTCACACTCGCTCGCCTCCATATGCTGGTCAGACGGCGTTATGGTAAATCTACACAGAAAGGCCATATTAAATAACAAATTCAGCAAAAAGAAAGCTTAAAAGACCAAACTAGCAAATACACAAAGCAGGACACCTTATTTTTTTAGCTAAACATCTGCAACAGAGAAACTGATTGATATATTTAAAAATGTTAAATTATGTGACTGTGTAGCTTTTAAGCTATTTTCCAAAGGTGAGAACAAATGCATTGGGCGTATACCTGCAGATAGGTAGTTATTCGATGGTCCTGAATCATAATACTGACATTCCTGATTTAAGGTGGTTCTGTGAAGTTCTTCAGCAGGACTGGATGAGGGCTGCAACTAATGTTTGGATTCAATATTTGATTAATCACCATAAATCTGATGAATTGTTTCAGCCCTAGACTGAATACACACCCTGTTACCACATGTAGCTTTTACTTAACATTTACATTATTTATGCCTGCTGCTGTTTTTAGTTATCATCACTATCAGAACCTGTATCTGTATAATTATTTTTAAATTGCAATTTTAAATCAACTATCCAATAATTAAAAGGAAAACTCTTATTTTTAGTTTATCAGGACAAACTTGATTTACCTTTTTTGTCACCTGTTTTATTTCTTGTGGCAGACGTGTGGAAGCAGCATGTGGAGGAAAGCTTCGGCAGCGCTGCTGCTGGCTCTGGCTGTCGGCTATTTCTACAGTGGCAGGCCAGATCTGCCAGAGCAGATCCTTCAGTACGTCGGCCTGCCGGGCTTCCTGTCGTCGTCGCAGAGCCACGCCGGCCTGGAACAGACCATCTCTGCTGCCTGGGAGGCTCTGATCACTTTACCCAGCAGGCAGTGGAGCAAAGTGGCAGTAGGGTGAGTTACTGGAAGCCATTGTTTTCCCTCTTACGTTAATCTGCTGAAAACAGTGGATTTTGAGTCGGCTTCTGCTCAGATCTCAGTACAGATTTAGTGGTATTGGTGACGGACGAAGGCCTGAATCTATGCTTCAGATGTTTGAGCCTGAAGGTGGAACGTCTTCTGGTTCAGATTGTATTTTTTTTCTGTCTTTTATTTTTATTTTATTGCCTTCTTCACAATATAAATCATACAAGTCACAGATGCATACTACTACCTGAGAGACATTGGTCCAAGTTCTCCTTAGATACACATGCTCATATGGTGACCAACGTACTTGTTTTACGGAGAAATGATGCAATCCGAGAAGTAACCAAAGATTTTTTAAAAATTAAATAATCAATGAACAGTAAGCATCAAACCAAGGTGAGTTATACATTCACTTTATAGTTTTATTGCTTATTTCACTAATTATCATCCTCATTGTCTATAGATGTTCGAAATCGGCCTGTTTTTCAGTGTAGTCCTGTTTGTCTGACTAACTGGATGTGCTCCCTTCATCCTGGCATGGGAGCTGGCTCGGAGCTCGTCTGCCTGGCTGTGTGTTTCCTGGACGGGGCCGCCTTTGCCTTTTGTGAGATACAAAAGGCAAAGGCGGCCCCGTCCGCTTCTGTCTCCTTGAACCCCAGTCGGCCTCAGCAGATGGCCGCTCACACTGAGCCTGGTTCTGAGGTTTCCTCCTGTTAAAAGGAAGTTTTTCCTCTCCGCTGTCGCTACAAGCATGCTTAGTGTGAGGGATTGCTGAAGAGTCAATGAGTCGATGCAATCAGCTGGTTTTCTCTAGATAGAAAACTTTGAATCAATCAGACTGGATGATCTGGTGAACTGTAAAGTGTCTTGTCTTGACTTGTGTTGTAAATTGGAGCTTTATACCCCGTTTACACTACCCTTAAAAAACTGAGCCGAGACCGGTCCGAGCTCAGTAACTGAGATAACTTGTCGTGTGTGAACGGAAACAACCTGAACTGAACCGAGATAGACATAACCGGACCGCGCTAACTGCAGACCAGTTCCCGAGGTGGGTTCGGCTCGGTTTTTTCCTGGCTCGGTTCTCTGATAACAAGAGCGCATGAGCAGAACGCGTCATCGCCGACTGGCTGAACATGCCGATTCACACTCCATTCAAGTACATCCGCGCAAGGTTGCCGTCTTCGCCTGACCCACCGCAAACACGGAAGTACAGCAATAATAATCAAGCATAACTTTCTGAATGTGACGGGCACCGCCATTTTGATTTGCTTGATTCCCTCCTCCTTCGTCTTCTTCTTCTTGGGTTTTACGGCAGTTGACAAACAGCGTTTGGTGCATTACCGCCACCAGCTGCTTGAGTCCCTCCTTCAATCCTAGCAGTAATACCGCACATCGTCACTAGGAGGCGAGGAGTTGAGGAGTCGAGATAACCGAGATAAGTGTGACGTGTGAACGGTCGTCAAAACTGAGCTTGGCCTGGTTACCGACCCAAGCTCGGACCGGTCTGGGCCTGGATCGGTTTTTCAAGGGTAGTGTAAATGGGGCTATAAAAATAAACTGAATTGAACTGAATACCTCCACAGAATTACCTTTCCTTCCCAGCAGCTCACATGCTTCATACCAAGTCTGGTTTGTGCCGTTTTAGATATTGTCCCCAACTCTTGCAGAGATCATAAAATTTTTCAATCTCCAGTGTTATTGATGCCGTTATTTTCTCCTTAGTATAAATACTTGATAATACATCAATACATTCTTCCTGTATTTTTAATAAAGTTTGTCGGTAAAGGCGTTTGTAGCTTTGAGCAGTCGTGTTAAACGGGGTAAGAATCCACCTTAGCTCCGTCTCTGAGTAACATTTAGGACAGAACATAAATCCTTCAGATGTGTTGTTTTATTTTCATTTATTGTTTTATGGCTTTTATTCTCTTGCTCCTAATAAACGTTATCAGCTTTATTGTCACCAACATCAGTTCAGATTGAGCCGTTTATTTATTTTTTTTCCATTTTAAAAACATAAAGATCATATTCTTCAGTGTGTTCATGATTTTTCAGTCTAAAATGATCCTTTGGTCGTTCAGGGTGAATGCCTGTGTGGATGTGGTGGTCTCCGGCGTGGGGCTGCTGCAGGCTCTGGCTGTGGACCCTGGCACCGGCCGCGATCATGAAATCCTGCACTCCAAGGAGGACCTGAAGGAAACCTTCATTCACTTCATGGAGCGTGGAGCAGCGGCGGAACGTTTCTTCAGCGACAAGGAGGCGTTTCAGAGGATCGCCCGTGCAGCCGCAGAGTACCCTGGGGCAAAGGCAAGGAGGTCTCACTCTGCAGCCGCTTGGGCTGTCATGGAGTCCTTTAATAATTTCTGGGAAGAAATGTGACTTTTTTCTCTTTTTTTTTTTTCTTTCAGCTCTATGTTGGAGGAAACGCTGCCCTTATTGGTCAGAAATTCGCCACCTACCCAGATTTAATGGTACTAAAGCAAAGATGGATCTAAGATTTTAAATGTAGCTTTATTCCTCTAATTTTTCATTAATGTATGGAGTGAATTGTGTTCGTTTTTGTTGGGGGGGAGAGAGAATTAAAAGCAAAAACATGTTTTTTTTAAATAGAAAATGCAATCCATAAATGAAACTTGAACGTCTTAATCAAAAAAGGTTTTGGGAAACATTTTTGCCGTTTTCTTATGTTTACATCTATATACACTGCTGGCCAATTTTATTGGTACCTCTGCAATTCTGTCAGATCACGCTCAACTCCTCCCAGAATATGATTGCAATTAAAAATACTGTGGTATTAATATCTTCCTTTTCTTTTGCTTGCAATAAAGACAGAATAGCCAAAAAGACAATTCCAAGCCAAACATAAAGAGGGTAAAAAACAGTATTGGTACCCTTTGAAAGGTCATGTGATGCTTTTGTAATCAGTGGCACCTGTTACCTGTGGCACATGACAGGTAGTGGCAATAGCAAAGTCACACTTGCAGAAAATTAAAATGGATTAAAGCTGACTCATCTCTTGTGGTTCCCACATTGAGCATGGAGAACAGAAAGACCAAGAACTTTCCCAGGACTTGAGGAAGCCTGGAAAAGTCTCAACCCTACAAGTCCATCTGCAGAGACTTGAATGTTCCGTGTCTACCAAGCTCAGTGTCAAAGTTTAATGCAGATGGCACTGTGGCTACCCTCCCTAGATGCTAGACGGAAGAGAACATTTGACAAGCAGTTTAAATGACAGATTGTGCAGATGGTGGATAAAGAACCTTGACTAACAATCCACACAAGTTCAATTGTCAACCTGTACTTGAATGGTAGGATACCCAGAAGGAGCCCACTTCTGACCCAGTGACATAAAAAAAGCTGCAACTTACCTGAGAAAGCCAACGTTTTGGAAGTATGTTCCCTGGTCAGATTAGACAAAAGTAGAACTTTCTGGTAAAAGGGATTAACATAGTTTACAAGAAAAAAACAGTCCCTACAGTCAAATATGGCGGCTTTGCTGGCTCTGGCAGCAGACTGCTTCACCATATGCATGGCACTATGAAGTCTGAAGACTACCAACAAATACCAACAAATATTGCAGCCTAGTGTGAGGAGGCTGGGTCTCCTTCAGAGGGCAAGAGTCTTCCAGCAGAACAATGACAAAAACACATTTCAAACAGCACCAGAAAATGGTTGGAGAGAAAGCTCTGGAGACTTGGAAAGTGGCCAGCAATGATCCAGACCTGAACCCCATAAAACGCCTGTGAGGAGATCTCAAAGCGGCAGTTAGGAGAAAGCACCCTTCAGATCTCAGGGACCTGCAGCATTTTGTCAAAGAAGAATCTAAAATTCCCGCAGAGCATTGTAAGAAACTCAATGATTGGTTGGTGGAAGTGGTTGATCAATTATTTTGCCTGAAGGTTGAAGGTTGTGCTACCAAGTATAAGGTTGAGGGTGCCAATACTTTTGTCCAGCCCATTTTTAGATTTTTGAAATAATAGATTTTTTTTGTGTGTGTGTGTGTGTGTTTTTCATTGCAAGCAAAAAAAATGAAGATCTTATTGTCTAAGCATTTGTGATTGCAACCATTTTTTTGGGAGGAATTGAGAATTATCTGATGGAATTTGAAGGGTGCCAATACACTCAGGCACTGTACATAGATTTAATAAACAAATATATATATATTTTAGAGATGTGTAAATATATTTTCTTTCCAAATTGTTTTTAAATTTTCATTTTTTTCCTCCCATTTAAATAGAGTTTTATGAATGGCTTTCATGCAATACTCTATTTCCTGGACTTAAGGCAGCTTTTTTGTTTCCTTTCTTTTTCTTCTGGATGAACTGATTAATCCAGGTTTGCCTGGCCTCAGTAACCATGGTCAGACTAACGATTGTATTCTTTCAAAATGACGTTTTACAAATGACCTTGACTGTGTCTAAATGTCCGCAAGGGAAGAGTTTATAAACCTCAGGCTGGGAAAAAAAATAATAATTTGAAAATGTATAATTAAAAAAAAAAGGGGAAAACTAAGAAAGCAAATTTATTCATTGACATTTTGTGGATTGTATTTTTGTTTTTCAGGTTTTCATCTATTAGACATGTTCTCTGCTTGCAATAATGATGAAACAAATTTCATCCCACATTAATGGATCCAAAAAGCACATTTTGCAGCAAAAAAAACAACAAATATTTTCAAATAACAGAAAAAGAATAAGCCTTTTAACCGCTGTCTTATCAAAGTAATTCATTGTTCATATTTTCTTTTTCATTTATTTTTTAAATGAAACAGGTTTTGTTGTGTGGGCCAGTTGGTCCAAAACTCCACGAGATGCTGGATGAGCAGATTGTGGTTCCTCCAGAATCTCTTCAGGAAACGGACGAGTTCCACCTCATCCTGGAATATAAAGCAGGTAAAGGGATTCAAAAATACGAACACAATGGATGCGCTCTACCTGGTCTGGATCCTTCAAGTCTGTGAAAATGAGACCAGAAGAGTTTTTGCTCTGGATTCAAACAGGTTTAGCCTTCCGGGGCTTTCTCTGCTGTACGCTCTGTCGCTTAGCAACCGTGACAGTTAACACGCAAAGTAGGAAAAGAGGGAATACCACACTTTTCAAAACTTTTTATTTTTTATTTTAATTTTTTTTATTGTAAAGTGAACAAAATCTACACTCATGAGAATCCAGAGTGGAATAAAGGTTCCAACCACCGGGAGCAGGAACAAATCATATCAAATGTAATGATGGAAACCTTAGTCAGTTGAATAACCTGCTGCTGTCATTCTGCACATCCCTGATGTTGCTGCTATTTTCAAATATCCATTCCTGTAAAAATATCCATAGCTGCATATTGGTTATTTATTCTCCAGGTGCACAGTTTGATATTGTTAAAACACTTTACAGTATTTTATTGTTTATCTTTTAACTCTTCACTATTATGTTATTCTTATACATTTTTCTGAGGTCCACATTTGTGTGACCAATTTTTTCTATAATCTTTATGCTGCTATAAACACCAGAATTTTCCCATTCTGGGACAATAAAGGGATTTTCTTTTTTATTCTATCAAAGGGAATCTAAACGACGTATGTATGAAAAATATATCTGCAAAATATCTTATTTTCAACAACAAGAAATGGCAATTAAAAAATAAGAATATCAGATTTATTATTATTATTTCCTTGTTTCTTCCCTTCAGGGGAAACGTGGGCTTCCACTCAGGCGCCACAGGCCAACCGCTTCATCTTCTCTCATGATGTATCCAATGGGGAGATGAGCACGTTGGAGACGTTCGTGGCGAGCCTGGAGGAGTTCCAGCCAGAGCTAGTCGTCCTGTCGGGGTTCCACATGATGGAGGGGCAGGGCAGAGAGCTGTGGGGGGAGAGACTGAAAGAGGTCAGGAGGCTCAAAGCTGCTCTCATCAGAGTCTTTTAATGGCTGCCATGACAACAGAAAAATACAAGGAATTAATCACTCTTTGAATTTTATATTTCAAACTGTCTGGATGTTTGTTTTAGGCTGTAGCCGCCATAGGTGACATTCCTAAGGACATTCCTATCCACCTGGAGCTGGCCAGCATGACGGATACAGACTTCATGAACCGGATCATGCAGGAGGTAAAATGCTAACGTCTGCAGCCATGAAGGATTCTGCCTCCCAGAGCAGATCAGTGCAGATCCCTGACCAGGGCTCCACATTTAATTAAAGCCTCTCTTCCTGTTAGCAGGTCTTGCCCATCGTCAGCTCCATCGGACTGAACGAGCAGGAGCTACTCTTCCTCTCTCAGGCGGGGGGCGGCCCTCACGCCGCTCTGCCTGCGTGGAAAGGCATCCCTGACGTCGGGCGCGTTGGCGACATTCTCTTCTGGATCCTGGAGCAGCACGGCCGCACCGACCCATCCTCAGAATCTGAGCTCACTCGCATCCACTTCCACACGCTGGCCTACCACGTTTTAGCGACGGTGGAGGGTTACTGGGGCAACCAGGCTGCAGCTGTGATGGCGGGGGCCCGGGTGGCCAGCAGTCAGGCCTGCGGCCTCCAGGCTGTGGACGTTAGCAAAGTGGAGCTGAAGGCCCCGCTGGAGTTTCACAGCTCTCACTTTGAGCCCAGAGAGCAGCTGTCCCTGAGGCCAGAGGAGCCCGTCACCATGTGGCGCAGGGGGAACATCACCTTCCACCTCAGCCCGGTACTGGTCTGCAAAAGACCCCTTCGGACAGTGGGGCTCGGGGACGCCATCTCTGCTGAGGGACTAGTTTACTCAGAAATAAAGACCCAGCAGCCTTTCTGAGAAAAGAACTGAAACTCTGACCTGCAGCTCTGCTCGTCTCTGAGCCAGTCTCCAGATTCAGGTTCCTTCATCCCAAAGATGTAATATTTCAGTGACCCCCCAAGTGATCAGACTCTGCCCCTCGCCAAACTGGATCTGTGAGACCGCGATGCAGCTGGACTCTCTGCACCTTCCTAAACTCCAAAGAGTTTGACCTTCACAGCTACTTTACTCTAACCTGCATATCTTCAGAATGCTGTGCCTTCTACAAGAACCTGAAATGTTATTAAATTGTCTTTTGTAGGAAAACTTCAGATTAGTCCCTGTTGACATAGGTGCTGTGTGATAGAATCAAATTCCCTTTCTAGAAGTTCTGCTGGTGTCTTCATGTCTAATATTAACTTGAAAGTTCCTCCAACTCTGGACATCAAACATGATTTCAACATGTCTGTTCAACTGGATTCATTTTGTTTTCTTCCTATTTGGTCTGAAAAAGTAAGAAATATGCTCTCATATTCCAGCTCCATACGAGCAAATGTTTGCTTCCGTTCCTGGCTCTATTAACTAAATTGAGGGGGAAATCAAAGTATTAGATTATAGGTATTAAATGTATTAAAGGGTATGTATTCAGATAATCCATTCCAGATTTTTATAGACCAGGTTTTATGACTGAATCAGGTAAAAGCCACGTTTAGCATGTGATGTTTCGTGTATGAAACATGCTAAGATGAACCATTGGTCCTCAAATGTTTAGAATGTGACAAATCTTAAAAACCTGAACTGGAAAATGTGTACGATCCCTTTTTTGTCTTTAAGCACCAAAACACTCCCTCCATAAGGAAAAGGTATATTTAGTTTTTTTTTTTATATATATATAAATAGGATATTCGTTTAGATATAGCAAAGGTATTTTAGATGTTGTCTGAAGCATGCTCTTCTTTAAAGGATGAATCTCACATCATATTCTGATGCCAGCTAATTGACTTGATGGTTCACTTATGAGCGTCTCATAAAGGCTGTAATCTTAATGTCAAATGCTTTGGGGTTTATTCCCATTAGCAAACACTCCTCCTGTTTACCTCAGATTGCCTCTGAAGGCATGCAATAATCAGTCTTAATGCAGCCTTATGACTAGAAGGTGACGCAGCATTTGTGTTCAGAACAGGTGATTCCTTGCACTAGTAAAGATAAGTGGCTGGTGAGCCTGTGGAGGGGAACCATAGCCTTCTGTTTGTCCTGTTTCATGTTTCAAGCACAGTTTATTCATCTTTTACTCATTTTGTCTTTGCGTTCTGTTTGTATCGTGACAAGTTCTGTTCCCTCATTATGTCTCATTAAAATTCTGGATGGAGGAAGATGTGTAGTTTGGATTCTTTAACATAATGGATATTTATGTCTTTTAAAACCAACAAGGTTTAAATGTTAGAAGACCTTTAATAACATGTGACAAGTTTTAAGTAACCATACAGGCTTGCTAAAGTACTTATACCCACATTTTGTTCACAATCACAGGCGGCTATGAGTGATTCACTAATGAAAAACAAAACAAGTTTTTCTCTAAAAAGGTTTGACCCTTGATTGCATTCAACACCTTAAGACTTCCAGATGTCACCTAAATTGTAGTTATTGCATTTTATCAGTGCTACATAATAAGCTAAGTTGCAGTATTTCTATACCTGGTATTTATAAACTAATAGAACCATTCATTTTTCTATCTGATGCACTTTCTCTTTTATCACGTCATCATTAATACAATACAGACTAGGTGTTCAACCTACTATTACTGCTCTGGTTTCCATTAGATTTAAATAGCAGTGGTCAATCAGAAAAGAAAGTCTGATACTAAGCCGTATCAAGTAAATGCTGCAGATTTGTCTGGAATCTGGATTGTTCATAAAGTTATATATTTAGGGTCATTGAGTCGGCACTCCTCAAATCTGTTTAGAGAAGAGTGAAAATAAAAAGATAAATTCCTGATTTTACTGTACGACATGGCACTTAAAGGAGGTAGGTAACATGGAGAACAGGAGATGAGAGCTTTTTTGACCTAAATGGAAATCAATTACGGTAAACCCCATCACTAAAAAGAATGAATATATATATATATATATACAATAGAGGTGGCAGCTTGATGCTGTAGGGGATTATTCTCATCTATGTGAGTGTTTGGGGGGGGTTTGCTGGTCAGAGTTGATTGATTAATAAAAAATAAAGAAAACCTGTTGAAGATCAGTTTTGCAGCTGTATTTTCACACAAAGGTGGTTCATTGATTTAAGGGGCTAAATGTACAGAAAACTACCTCTCTTTGACTTATTTTTTATTTTGAATATTTTATAGTAGTTAGTCAATTAAATAAGGCAGAATAAAAGAGACTCCAGGTTGTGTTTGTAATGAAACTGTTGAATTAAATGCAGAAAAATGTTAATACAATATAAATAAACTTAACTAAAAATTGTCAAGGCACAATATTGCTTTAGATTATCTGGCTGTCGGATCTGTAAAGAAAAATGAAATGACCATACTGCACAAAAATTCCACACAATATAATATATAATATATATATTCATAGCTGTATAAACACTTCATGTTTCTGCACATCACCAAAAAACGTTGTCACGCGTCTGCATCCGATTGGCTACCATCACAATACGTGATCCAATCAAAGCTCCGTGCTACACTATAATCCCGCCCCTGCGTCCATGAGACAGCTCCTATTGGATGCCGGCGGTCACAGGCCCCGCCCATAAGCCCACGCTCTGTCCCTCCTACGGAGTTTATATAAAGCTAGCAACCAGCAGGCTGTCCCCGGGGCTAAGCCTTTTCCTCCTGTTTCGTTGTTGATGGTGAGGTTCTGTGAAAGAAGGATGAAGTTGTTTGTAGCTGTAACGGTCATTGTGGGATCGCTGATTTTTCTGGGTTTCCCCAATGGCTCATCGGCTGACGAGAAGAAGAAAGGCCCCAAAGTAACAGCAAAGGTATGGCCTGGCTGTAGGCTGCTTTCCTGGGGAGGGAAAAAAATCAGGGCTTTTCCCTCTGTGCTAACCGATAGCTTTTAAGCCACGTCACAGAGCGACTGCTGTTTGTCAGCTGCTAACAGCAGCTAGCTCCCTGCTAATACCTCACGCGAACAAGCTAACTTTGTTTAAAGCTAGCGGGGATGAAGCCCAGAGACCTGAGGCCATCCTGTCCTTTACATCCGGGTCAGACCGCAGGAATTGGACACGTATCGGGCTCAGCTGTGGATCCTGGCCTGCAGCAGATTGTCCACGTCTGCAAATACAGTAAAGCAGAGATCCTGCCTCTGGTTTATCAGATTTATCAGGACCTGCAATTTCTTTTAAAGACGCCTTTTGATTTTCTGTGTTGCACCTACCTGTCATAGGTTATAATCTATACAATAATTTATTCCCCAAACTTTTATTGCATCTTAAAGATGAATCCTATTTAGCTCTCGTGCCTTAAAAGAATTCCTTAATTGACATATAAGAGGGAATTAAAGGATCTTTTAATCTTTTAATCATTTCCTGCCAAAATAGATGGAACTTCTGACTTTAACAGGTTACATAAAAGATAATTACATTCTCAGTGAGTTATTTTCCAACTTGTCTCTTACATTGGGTGACGTCATTACCTTGCAAAAAATATTAGTTTTCATTCTGCTGAATGTCTCCATTACATCTGCAGCACTTTCACTTGGCTCAATAGTTCAAATTTGTACGGTTTTATAGTCTCGGTTCCAATTAACTTTTGGGACAGTTTTAACAATGACTGTTTTTTTGGGGATCAATTTTGTCACCCTGTTGTCATGCACCACAGAAGCATAATGCTGCCACTGCCATGCTTCCTCATGAGGACGGTGTTGGTTTTATTCCATGTATTATTCCCGTTTGCTGCGTGGCTCTTGGGAAGCTGCAAAGGGGAAGGCTGGCTTTCTATCAATAATGCCTTTTGTCTTGCTATTCTGGAACGGAGGTCAGGTGGTTGATCCAGTCCCAAGTTCTGGCTTGTGTTACCAAACTGGAGTAAAAAAAGTTGAAGTGAGGTCAAAATGTGGATGAGATCAAAGAACTAAAAACTCTCATTGGCTTGTTAGACACTGATCAAAGAAAACCTTTGGAGAACCATTAGGCCACCCCACTGATGCTGCCTCAGACTTTGCGCCCCCTAGTGTTTTTGCAGTGACATAACGCTGGATCTCTCTCCCGTAGGTTTACTTTGACATCAGAATTGGAGACGAGGATGTGGGAAGGATTGTTATCGGCGTCTTCGGGAAAACTGTTCCCAAAACCGTGGACAACTTTGTTGCCCTGGCAACAGGAGAGGTAAGCAATCCAGTAAAGCTGCTTACTTTGCTTTTATAAGGACTAAAAACATTGTTATGTTGGGCTTTGTGTACAGGATCCGGTTTGTTAAATGTTCATGTTGAAGGGATGATTTCAGAGGTTTTCAGGGTTGTTTACAAAGCTGTTTGTTTTGGTTAAACAGAAAGGCTTCGGTTACAAAGGCAGCAAATTCCACAGAGTCATCAAACAGTTCATGATCCAGGGCGGAGACTTTACCAGAGGAGATGGGACTGGAGGTAAGTGCTGAACTCTGCTTTACTGCACCTAGTGGGGCGATTGTTTAGATGGTTAAAAATCCAGAAAAGTAGGTAAAGTTTATTTGTTTTGTTGTTTGAAGGCAAGAGCATCTATGGAGACCGTTTCCCTGACGAGAACTTCAAGCTGAAGCACTATGGCCCCGGCTGGCTCAGCATGGCCAACGCCGGCAAAGACACCAACGGTTCCCAGTTCTTCATCACCACCGTCCAGACTCCCTGGTTGGATGGCAAACACGTCGTCTTTGGCAAAATTCTGGAGGGCATGGTGGGTGTCGGAGACACAAATCCTGCATAGCCTCCATACTTAGAAAATAACTGGGATTAAATTGGCAAACAAAACTGAACTTTTCTCTTAACCTCTCTCCCCTCTGCTAGGATGTCGTCACAAAAATTGAGAACACAAAAACAGACGGTCGCGACAAACCTCTAAAAGACGTCACCATCCACGACTGCGGCAAAATCGAGGTGGAGAAGCCTTTCGCTGTGGCGAAGGAGTAGAGCGCAGCCCTTCATCAATGGCAGGGGAATCGGACTGGGGCGGGACGTCAGAGGAAATGTGCGGGCCACTTTGTTTTATCAGTAATAAGGCTGCAGTCCAGGAGGGAAGGGAGCACGTTCTGATTGGTTGACGGCCATCTTAATGCACCAGAAGAGCATTTAATGCAGTTATGACATGAGTCTGGGTCCATTTTACCAACATGCATTCCAAGGTGCACTTAACTGTTCACTGTTGGGCTATTTTGTAATTAAAAAAAGGAACGGATATGGGGAAATAAAGGTTTCACGTTTTGATACATCAATGTCAGCTCTGTTTTATTCCAAAGGCTTTATTGCTGGTGTAGAATCAAAGTGTAGTTTTCTTTGTTTACGGTAGTTTGTTTGTAGTTGAACAACTGGTAAGCCTTACCTCATCCAGAAGAAGCCAGAGGCGGTTTACCTACATAAAGTCGGGCATATACTTTACGATATTTTCAATCGTTGCACGCAGCTACAACTCAAAATTGCTCTGATGTGATCTACCTGCTCACACTGCATGTCAAAAAGTGCATTGCTCCAGGTTTTGGTAAATTGGCTCCTAGCTCTGCTTCAACAGCAGGATTTGTCCACAACCACCTCCCGTCTGCCGACTGAATTTCAGACGCTTGATTTTCCTCCAACCTTATGATTCCTGATCTGGAGATAGTCGTGAGAGTCTAATCGCCCCTTGTTAACCCCTATATACTACACGACGCAGGACTCACGATCAGCTGAAACTTGGCCCAGTGAAAAAATCTTTGCACGACTGGAGAATCGGCCTGAAAAACAAAAAAAATTCATATAGTGTATGTCAGAGTTGAGTTACGTTTACTTGAGTTTAAAAAAAATTTACTTTTGGAAATTTTACTGCCTATACTTAGTTTTACTTGAGTAAAACATAAAGTATCAGTATTACTGGCTGTTCTTCCCATTAGAACTCCATTCAATGATGAATGAGCTTGTTTTAAACAAAAAGGCTCCTAGTGAAGCTTTAGTTCGCAAACTTGACTGCTTTTAAGTTTATCTTCTGTCTGAATGCAGTCATGTAGAGGTAAATGTGGTCATGAACAGTTTTCTGTTGTGAGAAGAAAACAATCTAATAGTTTAGGAAGATATTTCTATCACAAAACATCATTTAGTCTATTTCTAAGGTTAAACTTGTTTAAGACTACAGCTGGAAGCATCATGCATGTGTCTGTTGGTGTTTTTATTGTGAAGGAGCCAGATGGTTTCCTCACAATTATCAAAAATCCTATATACAGTGTTTGACGGTAACTGTAGACTTGGACAACTTGTATTGTCATTTATTTACAAAGTGTATACAAGACTGTGCTACAGTGATTCCCAACCGGGGGTACTAGTACCCCTAGTGGCCTGTGAGTGCATTGCAAGGGGTTCATGGAAATATTTCATTTCTTAGGTGGTAAAATAAAATGGGCTGGGATCTGCTACACACAATCGAACAATTCAACAAGCTTTCATCAACCAAAAAGTACGTTTTTCTTTGAGTTCAGCTTTGACACACATCAGAACCAAACCGAGGACCAGACAGGATGTAGAGAACAGCCTGGGATCAGCTTTTTTTCACAATGAGCTCAGATGTTTGATGAAAAAAAGTAAAACTTATTAAGTCAATCTGACTATAACATTTATTCAGTATTTTGTTTCCAATTCATCAAGTTCAAATGTGATTATAGGGGATTTTCATAAAGTTCTATAAATACAGGTTTATGATATGATTGTATTATTTATTTAGAATCTTTACCAACTTCCAGGCAACATATTTATATTTCGGTTTTTGTTTCAGATAGAATAAAATGCTTTAGGTTTAAATGCTCAAGTTAAAAGATTAAGCAAAATAGTTGGTCTTTAAGCCTGAGCTATCTTGGTTAATATAAATAGGTATAATAAATACCAAGTCTACAGGTGCACTATGTCCAGAGGTCAATAACTAGTTACATTTACTCAGTTATGTTTCTTTGGGTAATTTAAATAAAAAATACCTTTAGGAGTAGTTTTACGTCATCACATTTTTTCCTTGACTAAAAACATGATAACTTTCCACTGCTCAGCTCATCCATTGCGAGTAGCTTCACTTAGTAAAAAAAATCAGCTTTTTTTTTTTTTTTTTAACAAATATGCTCCACTGAGAGAGACACTTTCTTCTTCTTGGAACTCAAGGTTTAATGGTTGAATGTTATTTTCTTTCTGCTGAGGTCATCTGGAGGTTTAGTGAAAATACAATAAACAGTATTCTGTAATTGAACCAATTCTACACACTGTAAATATTGATTTTATAACTCAAAAATCTAATCCATTGACATGATCATTGATAGGGTTAATAACCATAACCACTTATTGTCCTAGAAATAAAAACCAAACCGAGCAAGTATTCCTTACTTTTCTGCAGAAAAGTGTGAGAGAGGACAGACCAAGGGTGAGACCCCTTGAAAAGTCAGTGATCAACTCTATCCAAACCTCTCTGTTCTGCTGCTTTTATTTTTGGACTTCAGAGGAATTACAGGAGTGGTCAGAAGTTACCAGGAGGGGTCAGAAGTTATCAGTCACCATAGCTGGATAATACCAGGCCCTGAGAGAAATATTTTCTCTCCTCATTTAGAACACTTAACAATCAGATTCCTGTAACTTGAAATAAAATGATAACATAAACATTTTTCTAACAATCATGGCTATGCAGTAGATCAGTCACTCGAGTCGCCTTTTTTTAATCAACTCTTACTTGAGTCATTTCTTTAAAGGCTACTTTTTATTTTTAGTTGAGTAAAATGATGAAGTAGTGCTACTTTTACTTAAGTATAATTTTTTTACTCTACCCACCTCAGACTTTGTCCTTCCCAGAGCATCTCTCCTGCAGGCCTCTCCACGCTGATAAGCTGAGGTACATCTTTAAGTTCTCAGTCTTCTCAGCAGAGGGCGCTCTTACACCGGAACTACAACCTCCATCTCTGGCCCTTGTTTGTTTGACGCAAATGTGGTTGTTGAGCATTTACATAAATAAAACTAGTGGCTCATTGTCTGTACTTTTGTTTGAAGCCAAAATTGTCTTAAAGTCTTATAACCAAGGCAGAGTGTTGAGCTCTTGAGGGATGTTTATGATCTGGGGAAAAAATTCACATTAGATGCTCCTTCCTGTGATTGTCTGAATCTTCCTGATTCTTCAAGACTTTTCCAGTAAATCCTATCAAGTCGGATTCGTTGTCACATCTGCACATGTTTGAGTACATGTGTATTTGTATTTCACATTTCAGTTGCAAGGACACTTAACATCAGAACAAATGTGCAGTAAAATCATTTAAAACATCAATCAAGTAAACAGTAATTATCACACAAAATCATACAAATCATCAAACCGATTAACATGATACTAAAAAATAGTTTATGTAAATTGATTTAAAGTATAGTAGTTGTAAACTTAAAATGAGTGAGAATGCTTTCAGAGCCCAAAACAAGCTTACATTGGAAGGAACCAGACTTCTTGAAGACGTTTCCTCACCTTTTTTTGTCGGCTCCACCAGAGCAAGCTGTGGTTGGAGCTCTGATGTATTTAAGCAGCATGGATGTCCATCTTCCTCGACACGTTTAGTCCAATAAATTTGTTCTCCGGTGTCCAATTTAATGTAGGATAAAACCAATCAAATAGCTACCCCTCCTTGTTCTGGGTTGTTTTAATCTGTTGTTGGTTTTTGAATCGTGTTTAGAGGGCTATCATTATATCAGGCAGAAATAATTGGTTGATCTAAAAAAAGACAAAAAATTACTTTGCATGAAGTTTTGTCTCATTTTTCCATTGGGATATAATAACTGTATACTTAAATAAACTGCATTTATGTAAACAAACTCCAGCTAATAAATCTAATTATTGGCACCTCATCTCCTTCCCCCCATTCTTGTAACTCTACCAAATCAGACTTGTTTCAGGCTAAGTCCACCGAGTCCCTCCAGACTGGATCCACATCTGAAAACTGAGCCGACTACTATCCAATCTCACTTTATGCCTCGCAGAAACTTCCATCTCCAGTGTCCACCTTAATGTAGGATAAAGCCAATTTATCCAAACTTTTCAGAGTTGCAGGATTTAAGGCTCTATTTCGCCTTCAATATGGTGACCAGTTTGTCTCTTAAAGAACAGAACATCAGAGGTCCTGAGTGGTTAGAATTGCTTTAAAACATTTTATATTCAGCAGAACACGATTGTGTCATCATAACAAACGTGTCAAAGATAATTTCAAAGCACTACAAAGTGTACTTTTTAAAATTATAAATGGACTCGGAGGTTTATTGTTAGTAAATTACTGTATTTCTAGACTAGCTTAAGCATACTTAAAATGATATTTTCTTTTACTAATAGATGTGTAAGTTCATTGCAAGTAAACTAAAAGTTTAACTGAAAGACAATGTTAAGTATACTTCAAAGTAAACTTGAAGTAGATCAAATTAATCCCAAAAAGTTTATCTTTTGTTAAACTTCTAGCTTACTTGCATTATTGAATTTGGTCCATTTGATAAATATACTTTTGTATACTAAAGTATACTCAAAGATGGGATCTTGTAGTATACCTGCTTTTGGTAAGGGATTGGAACATGGTCAATGTGTGATAGTTTGTTTTGGGTAGCTTTTCACCCAGAGCTTTGTGTTCACGACCAATGACTGGCAGCTCTGAGCAGCTGGGTCTTCAGCCTGGATTTAAAGGAGTTTAGTTTTTGGGCTGTTCTTCAGATTTCTGTGAGTTTGTTCTAAATTAATAGTGCAGACAGACTGAATGCAGCTTCTTTATGTTTTTGCGGCTGCTTATTCCAGAGAGGCCACAAAACACAGCCTTTATATTTTGTGTCCCTTAAACAAGTAAGGAAAAAAACAATCAACTGGACTTTGTTGGAAGAATTTTTCCTCCCCATCTAGGAAGCTTTTTCAATTCAAATGTAAAAAATAGCATTGATTTCAGCATGCAAATGGAAACGCATGAATGTGTCCACCCCTTTGGAATGGGGGTCAATTTCTTCTGTTAGTCTGCAATGCCCCATACCTGTCTATGTCTCTGAAAGGGGGGTCGTTAAAGGGAATTGTTGGCCAGGCTGAACAGGTGAGGTCTTCTGCTCTCCTGTAAGGGGGTGGGGTTGCGATGATAGTGGGAGGGAATCAACTCAATTGCTGCATTGTAGGTATTTGAAAGTTAAAATCTGATTCCACCCCCTCCAACGGACCCGTTAGTCCGGTTTAATTTGCATGTTTTCTAAGACAAAACAAGACTTTGTTGTTCTACAATATAAAGCCTCAAACTCAAAGCTATTTCAGACATTTTCAAATGAAAAACCTACTGGATGGAAAGCGAAACATCTTCGAACTTGTAAACAAAGTTCTGTGGATTGTTTTTTTTTTTACTTTTTTGGAATGACTACAACCTGGATGACTTAGACTCTTTACCAGCTAAAAGAAAGCCTTTGTCAGAAGTGGAAAGCAGGAGGAGGGCTTGTAGAAGTGTGAACTTGGAAAGGCAAACAAAAACAAGGATGCTAAACTTAACCTCTATTAGTGACCCTTTAGAGGGATTTTTCTTTTGTGTCACTATAAAAAAAGATAAGGTGAATCCTTTGAGAGCAAATATAAAACAGTTTCCTCGAGAGGCGGACTTCACAGACTTGCACAAAGGCAACAATTTATTGTACGCTAGTATACATCAGATAATGTACATCATCCGACTCTTCAGACATTTGGTCATGAAATGTGTCTCAAGCTTCTGAGAGTCTGACAGTGTTTACAACAAAAGCTCCTAAAGAGCAGTGCAACTCCAAAACTACTCAGTACTGCTTTAAATTTTATGCAAATCACAACTTGAATTTTTTTTTAAAGACGTTTTACATACATGATGAAACACATTTATTCCTGTAAAGATCATCACCACTTTAGGACAGATTTAGTGAAATATGGGAGAGGAAACCAAGTTGGATTGGCTGAGCTTACATGCAGTTAAGGATAATTAATAATCATATGAGACACGTCGGTACACAAACTGTGAGAACAGATTAAAATGGAAGCATCAAATCAAAATCACATTCATACAGCAATCAATGCACAAGTTGTTACCAGTTTATGAACCATATCTGTGGAAGAGCTTGAAAAAACCCCAACAAAAATCACTTTTTATTTTAATTCAAGATGGGATGTATTTCCCTAGAAACACTATCTAGCTTTCAGCATCAAAGTTCAGACAAAAAACAGCCTTGAAAAGGTCGGTTCAGAGCATGCGTGCATTGATGTCACACTTTCGTTGCTCTCTGCAGATAAACATCCAGACTCAGGAGGTTTCTGGAAAATTCCTCTTTAATTTCAGAGGTGGTTTAGTATGATGCCTAATTACAGAGGAGCAAGAAAAAACCTCTAACTGGTGTATCATTTAGGGAGATAATCTTCCTATAAATTATGTTTCCCCCTCCTGTTTTGCTTTAATTAGAGAATGGAGGGAAACTGAATAAACAGCTTGTCCTCCTCTGCCCCTTAAACCACAGCATCTAAAGGCTCCTACAGGCATTTATACCCCGACATTGTTTACATTATATTCAAGTTAAAGCCACAGATATCACCAGATCTTATTAGATAGAGAACAAATATTTTTTAATCATCAGTTTCTATAAAAATTGGAAAAAAGGGTCATGGTTACTAAAGGAGGCTCCGTCCACCTGTGTGAAACTGGATCTCATTAATAATCCAGCTGTTTTGTGAAGGTCTTAAAGGTTTGGTAGATGACAGCTAGAATCCTTAAAACCAACAAACCCATCAAACCCGGCGAGGAGCTTTAAAGCAGAGTTACATAATTACCGTAAACAACAGTTAACAGAACGCCATCGCTGAGATGGACATGGCTAAACAGACAGACAAATCCAAATGCAAGCCACATTTTTTTGCTTTTATTTTGTAAAAGTAAAATCATGTACATTCCACTTCACATTTACGCACTACTTTGCTTTGCTCTTTGACAATAACTGCAAATAAAAGGAAGTTGTGATGAAAAACAGGTTTGGTTTCATTTGCATAGAACTGTATTTTTAAAGCACATTTATTTTCCCTAATGGTTGCCAGGAGTTTACCAAATGAAAACCATTTGGGAGGAGATGCAGAGGGCTGCTCCCTTCTCCACAGTCCTTGTTTTGCTCAGAATCACTGAAGCATCGAATGACTCAACCAGGATGGAAATATGGAAAGAATTCCCTGGAGTTGGCACAATCTTGTTCTTGGTTAAATCCTCTGTTGTTTGGTTTGCTCCTGTTTGTGGGGCTGGGGATTGTCCTGTGAAACTGTGTTATTCTTCACCTACTGGCCTTGCTGGGAAAAAGCCGTGGCCATCCGGACATATCTGGCATAGTAACTGGAACCGGCTTTGTCATGGAGATTAAACCAACACTGGAGAGAATCACAACATGAAGCGTGGATCACAGGAATCATCCACCAGTGTTCACATCCTGCCCTTTTTGCCCCCTCCCACCAAACACTGACACACACACACTCTCCTAATCAATACTCCTAATCCCACTGTGCGCACAGCATAACTGGGCCATTCACTTAGGCTATTTTCCTCATCCCAGGATACAAGTTAACAGGCTGATTCATTGACCCCAATATCACTCCATAGAAAAAACTGTCCATTTCACCAAGACTTGCAGTTTTATATATTTACAGTAAAATTACTTCCCACCTTGTTTAGAGACATTGTTAGAACAATTATCACTGAAGATGTGTGAGTTTATTACACCTTGGTATTGGCTTCCTGTTGCGTGTCAGAACTGATGTTTTAATCTAATTAGGACAGTTCCTCCGTCTGGATATACAGTTATAATCTTTATTCTGTACGTGGCAAAGGTTTGGAAATGGAATGAGAGCGTTGTCCTATTTTGATAAGGCTGGAGCCATGGATGTTTAATCATCTGCCATCGTGTATGATGTAAAACAAGATGATGTGGCAGACTGGAGATGTATAAAACGCTTTTTTAACTGTTAATTGGGGCCACTTCCTAAGAGGTGAGGAGCTGCCTTCTGTACATTCTAAGAAATTTCTCTGATCCGAGTAAGATTATAATTTATATCAGAACTTGTTGTCATGTCTCCTGGTTATTTAATACACATAAGTTATGAAGTTTTATTTAAAGAGTTTTTCCCGAGTGATCTCTTTTTTTTAGAGAAAAGAACCGGAGAGATAGAGCATCAGGGCGCATACACAGCTTTCACAACATACTAAGCAAGATCGGATTCTGTTTGTTTACTAATCTTTTGAAAGGATTCCAGAGAAAATCAGTGCAGCCAGACAACAGTTCTAGGTACGACTTCAGTATTTCTCAAAACAAGTCTTACCTAGAGCAATTGTCTCACTGCAGTGGCAGATTATTGCATTGATTTTCAGTGGAATCTTCACAAACAAAGATGAATTAAGATGAATCAAACAGAATCTACTCTTAATAAGATCCCACAGGGCCATTTGGCTGGATGATTTTAATACCTGGTTACATGGACATTTATTTCAGTGTATCAGCTCCTGAAAATGCTCTGTACGCATGATCTTGGCACTGATGGCTGGATTTGGACTTTTATCCTATCTGCTTAGCTCCGCCCAGCGCTCATTGTCACTCATCAGATTCACCTGCTCCTGCTTCCTATTTAAGCCACCTGTTTCCAGCCATCGGAGCCAGATTATTCCAGCTGAGTGTGTTTTCCAGCTATCTGGGTTTCCAATTACCTGGTTGCCTCTGTTCTGATCTGTTGGCTGATCTGTTTTTTAACTGTTAGCTGGATTCTGCCTGCTAACGACCTTGGACCTGTCTGACCCCATCTTGGATAACCCTTCATTGGAGAAGCCTCCGCCACTGTCCCACCTCCAACCGTTGTCTTCATTTATGGATGACGGGCTGTCAGTCAGAGGCTTCCTGACACTACTTCCTGTGGGATCATGTCTGCAAGGCCCAATCAGGAGGAGGCTTACAGAAGAGGTTTGTCTCCACCCAACCTGTCAAAACACATTTTCCTTTGCGTGACGACAAAATTAGTCTGAGGGCAGAGACACTTTTGAGATGCAGCTGCTGGATAGAAGATGTGGTGGGAGGAGCTGGCATGCGCAGAGAGTGATTTTCTCCCATATGTGATTTTGTTTCGAGGTGGTAGTTAAACCATGCGCAGAAGTAGTTTAACATATATGTGAGTATGTTTATTATGCTCGCGGCCCTTTTTAAATAAATAAGACACCATATATGCGCAGCTTTAAGGTGTGACCAATTAATCTGTGTCTCTTTTTTGGGTTTGGTCCTGCTCTAATTTAATTCACTACATTACATTTTTACAAAGTACTCAACAAAAACAGGCGGCAAACCAAATGCTTAAATAGTGGAGAAAACAGGTGAAAAGAGTAGGCAAAAAGTTGAGACACAGGTGAATGGAATCTACCAATTATCTGATGCCTCTGGCTAAAGCATGGGTCTCAAAACTCTGGTATCCTGTAACTATTGGATGTGTTCCTTGCTATACACACCTGAGTCAAACGGCTCAGCTAGCTCACATGGTGAAGTCAGGTATGTTGAAGCAGAGATGCCTCTACAAGGTGCAACCTGCCCACGAGGACTAGAAATTGAGACCACTAAAGGAAGAACTGATAAAACAGGGAGAACATAAAATAGCCTATCCAATGACTTGAAAAAGTAAAGACAAAACCATAAAGAAACAAGCAAGATAAATTAACTAGAAAAACACCAGGTACAATTTAAGCAAACAGCCCCAATATGATAATCCCCAAAATGACCTAAAGATCTGAATAAAAAAAACATTCAACAATCACAGTGACAGAAGGCCGTCTGAAACGTTAACTAAACCTGGAAGTTGCAGTGGAAACAAAATGAGTGCCGTGGTAGAAAGGCACATCAGTCAAACTGAGAACTTACCAACCTGTTATGGTTCTCCTATGTTGGGACTGAGTTCATAGTTTTCAGTTATTAGTTGTTCTGTTTTGTTGATCTTTGGTTTATTTTCCATTATACTTAAGCAGTCTTTAGTTACTCTCTGTTGGCCCTTTGTGCTTGTTTCCTTTCCCCTTTACTTCCTTCTAGTTAGTTCCACTCACACCTGCTCTTTATTCAGCTCATTATCCCATCCTTTGTTTGGTTCCCCTCATATACTCCATCTCTTCAGTCACTCAGTGCAGGTTCCTTGTTGTTGTTTTGCTGCTTCCTCATCTGTGGCTCCCCAAGTGAGTTTCCCCTGTAATTTTCTGGGTTTTTTTGGTTCCTTGTATTTTTGTACTTTGGATTTTTGCCTTATTAAATCTCTGCCTCCTGATCTCTGCATTTGGGTCCTCAAAATCCTCCACCCAACTGTGACACAACCACCTTCAATCATGCGTTAATGTTCACTCCTTACACACTGACCATGAGATAAAAGGTTCTCGAGGTCTTCTGTAGGCTTTTATATTAAATAAACATCAATAATCTACTGTAATGTAATGTACTGCAGGCACCATAATTGGGGGAATGTTGGCCTAGTGGTTAGAGCACTGCGCTTGTGTTCTGAGAAGGTTGTAAGTACCCGGTTCGATTCCCACATCCTCCACTCTGGGTCCCTGAGCAAGAGCCTTAACCCCACACTGCTTCCTGGCACCGCACAATGGCAGCCCACTGCTCCTTAAGAGGATGGGTTAAATGCAGAGGTAAAAGATCAATAAATTTTGATTATTTATTTATTATTAATTACATTCTAGGTATATTGTGAGTTTTTTTTAAAACATTTTTTAGTCTGCTTTTAGGTGGACTTGTTTAGATGACTCGTATATGTTTGCATCCTAAACTTTGGGGGCATGACTCTGCTGTTTTTATACTGACCCTAGACTTAAAATTTCAGTTGTTTCTATGTTGTAACCCTGTAAAACCTGGAATATATATATGTATATATATATCTTAATACTTAGACTGATGAGAAAAGACCAACTCACTGCCTTTCACGTATTTCTTGTTTAAGACAATGGAGCCCAGCAGAGTATTGCCTGAATTAGCACACGCTCTGTGGTCTTCCTGTCCAGAGCTGTGAGCAAGCAGTGACTCTGGAGGAAGGGCAGGAGATCGTGGGAACCAGCCTGTCAACGCAGCTCAGGCCACGTCCTGAAGAAAGTTCCTTCCAGAGAACAACAAACCTCTATGGGCTGAAACAGAGTAGAAAAGAAAGCAAAGAGGAAATTAGTGAACAATGTAAAAAAAGATGTGAAACGACATCATAGCTATAAACTGGATGGGACCCAAAGCTAGTACTACTATAGAAATTTAAAAAGTCATTGACAAAAAAGGACCAACTCCCACAGTGAGATTTCCCACGCTGTGGCTTGGATTGTATATTTAGACTTTTCTTGTTGAGCTGTTTCCTCCCTGACTTGTACTTGTTTGTATTTCCTTATCTTTGTGGACGTGACTTGGCCGATGTTGTGCTGGACTTGAACTTGACTTTATTCTTTCCTGGCAGCTCCAGCCTAGGATGTCAGCATATTGAAAACATTGAATGCAATGTGACACAATGTTTCATTGGAGATTATTTTTTTCTTTATTTTTGGTCTCAAGGCCTTTTGATCCAGCTCTATCTCATCTTCTTTTAAACAGCTCTGTCTCACCTTGAAGGTAGGAATAGGAGTGTAGGTCAGACCTAGAATCACAGGGAATAAGGACGTCCGCATGTTTTAAATTAGACAGCGAGTCTAAGCCAGGGTAAACGTAGAGAAGTAAACTTTGCTAATTAAAGCCACTCGTCCCCCCCCCGTTTGGCAGGATGCATACTTCAGCGGATGTGATAATAGTGAAGTGACAGCGTTAAGTGCTCTGCATGAGACAAAAGCGACGCTGCTTTCATGCTCGTCTCTAGTGGTTGAATAATAGCAGCTCCACTGAGTTATTGCGGCTTGCTATTTCTGGAGGTTGTGTAAGCAATATGAAATATTTATCTTTCTGTTCCTGGGGAGGCAATGGATGTGCTGCCATATCCTCCATGTTATCTATTTTGATATGCATGAAGGAAAGATTTCAAGTGAACTCCAAATGCATCCCTTCATCCAATATTTATCAGCCATCATAGACACTAACTAGTTATATTTGCACTGAAAGTCTGCCCAAACCTTGCAGATCGTACTCTGGGGTGTTAGAAAGACTTATGTAATAAAACAGAAATCTATGGTGGCCAAGGCTATCTTCTTTTAGAAACAGCAGCTCTGTTTGCACTAAAGCCATTGGTTGATATAAAGGCTGAAGAGAGGTTACCCACTTCCATACATCCCTTCATTTTTTTTTAAACCTAACCTTCATGGATGGACCGGCAAAAAAGTCAGAAGATCTTTCAGACAATGTAAAGCTCATTGAAACCATGTAAGGAAAGGTGTTCTGGTCAGACTTTTGTGAATGGATTTGAAATAATCTCTTCCAAATGATCTGTTTTTGGAGATGAGGATAAGAGGAACGTGGTGTCTTGCTGTTACCTGAGATGGAGTTTTCCAATACAGGAGTGAGTATGCCAACAGAAGCAGAGGTCAGCAGATTGTGACGGGTGACACGGGTCATTAATAAAGAGCAAATTGCTTACATTTTGGACAAACTGGAAATTAAGCTGTCTAATAAACATACTTGAAAAGTTGACCAATAAAATGGACATTTTTTAGCAGTGTCTCTAAAACAGTTTTTTTCTTTCTTTTTTTTAAGTCGAGTCTTTTTACCTCACGTGGGGGGAGGGGGGGTCAATTAGTCGGCACTGTTTCATCATTGTTATAAGTTTGAGGCTGTGTTTCTTGATCATAAACGTGGTCAAATATTGTGTTTATGGGGGCTGCACAAACTCTGCTGAAAAATGAGCTAAACCTGTGCTGTGCCTAAGATGAACTGAGAACGGCTGTTTCAGTCTCCATGTGGATCTAAGGGGAGCTGAAGGCTCCACGAACAGCAGATCAGTGGATGGTTGATTGGGATCAATATAAATGCTGGACAAACTTTAAATAAGGAGAGGAAAACCGGATATATTACCTCTTGTCGCTCACAGGAAGCAGCAGACATTGCTCTACTGGCAGCTTCTGTTTCTCACTATGAACTGAGATTTTTCAATTCAGTTTATTTATTTATATAGTGCTAGCTCACAACACATGTCATTTCAATACACTTTATAGAGAAAATTCATCCATTTCATAAAGTCAGATTGATTCAAATTTTTCTATGTAAGGAAAACCAGTTGATTCGATTGCAATCCCTCCCACCAAGCATGCTTGTAATGACAGTGGAGAGGAAAACTCCCTTTCAACAGGAAAAAAACCTTCAGCAGAACCAGGCTAAGTGTGAGCAGCCATCTACTGAGGCTGACTGCGGTTTAAAGAGACAATGGAAAAAAAAGCAGAAATATAAAGGGTAAACAAGCCAACAAGCTCCACAGGCAGCCCCGTACAGGAAACACACAGCCAGGCAGATGAGCTCTAAGCTCCCATGTCTGAGGATGAAAGAGAGCACATAGATTTGGTCACACTCAGGGAAACAGGTCTACATTTACAGTAAAACAGGCCAAGCTCCAACATCTATAAACAAAGGTTTTGATGAAAATAATGAAATAAGGGTCCCTATGTCCTCCAGCAGTCTAAGCCTATAGCAGCATAACTATAGAGATAGCTCAG
>NW_015150866.1:659899-663775 GCF_000732505.1 Cyprinodon variegatus | reverse complement strand
ACCACAATGTATATTATATCATATATATATATATATATATATATATATATATATATATATATATATATACATTTTTCACAGCGCCACATACAGTGAATGGAAAGGAAAAGGATAACGACACATTTATGATAAGCCTCATGCATTAATCAAAAGTTATCTGAGTTTAACAGTCTGTCTCAAAAAGAGTTGACCTGGAGGACACACTTCAACTGTTTTAATACTTTTAAAACTTCCCTGTTATAGAGAATAGAGAGAGACATAACAAGTACCTACTATGCACAGCACTGTAGATAATTTTTAACATCTCTCTATTCTCTGAGCCCAGCTTTTGGCCCTGTTGGAAACAATCACACCCCATGATGTCATGCTGCCAACCTGTTCAACTCTTCAATACACAATGAGGTGGATGTAGTACCACGGTGGCACAGCCTATTACCTGACTTTATCTGTCCTGTATCATCCATATGTGCACATATGACTGAGAAGGAGATCAGCTGCATTACTCTACCTGGAAACAATGAGACACTTCCAAAGGACGGAGTTATAAAGAGACAATCAGCTTATAAAGCTTTAGTGTGTGAGTGCAGGTAGAACATGGAAGCAGGCTGCACGGGATGAAAGAAGTGTTCTCACGTGCCGAGAGCAACTTCTGTTTATGTTCAGCATAAAGTAAAAAGAAGTTTTAGAGTGTACCAAAAAACTTGACTCAATCCACCTGGTTTATATGTATTGTTTAAAAAAAAATCCTGCCTCGGAGTTTTGAATAGAAATCACTTCACTGTTGTCTCCATGTATTCATTTTCTAGGCCTCTTTTGCACCTGCTCTATTTTACCTGGTTCTATACTATCATATACTATTGCACCAATATTCATACTGTAGTGGCTTTATTCCAATGCTGCTTAGCACTAGGCATGATCGCAGATGGGCAGGGGCTAAAAAAGTCAGTACTGGTAATGGAAAATCATTAATGGAAAGATTTCATAAGGTTGAGTCAAGTAAGGGCAAATGGAGCTGCAGAAAAAGGGTCATAAATAATGACTCTCAGGGACATTTTTTTTTACAATCATTCACCAACATTTGATGGACATTTAGAATTGCATTAAAAACCCAAACAATTGACGTGCAGAGGGATAAAAATGCAAACTCCATCAGAAGAACTCAGCCACCATGAAGATTTGTTGTGTCAGGAATCCAGTTTGTGTGGTCTGTTTTGTGTCTGTCTCTCCCTCCACCACCAGGTGGCGCCCTGTCATAGTTGGTCCTCCCTGCACACCTGCGGCTCTTTGGATCATTATCTGAAGGAGTACTTAAGGAGTGGACTGTCACTACCTCATCGCCAGAGTGTTTGCCAGTTTTGGGTACTCTAGCCATACATAGATTAGCTGAGTCTAACCTGATTGTTTGTCTCTCTGAGCTTTAACCTTGTTTTTTGTCTTTGCCTCTCGGCAGGAAGTCACCCTGCAAACTGGATGTTGGGCCTTCTCCCCCTGGAAGGATCATTTGAGCTTCACATTGAGCAGGGGAGGCAAACTGGATGTTTGGGCCTTCTTCCCCCGAAAGTATTGTTTGAGCTTCACATTGAGCAGGGGATAAATTTCCACATGTACCATTCAAGTTCTCCTGGAAATCTAAGTGACAGTCCGCTCCATTGCTCTTCCGGGTCCAAAGAATATTTACCTGTCCACTCTTCAACGTGTCCCCTCTTCTCTGGATCAACCCACGCTTACTGGACTCAAAGTGAGAGAAGAAACCCCCCAAAACATCCCAGTCCCTCACTAGCATTATCTTTACGGCATCCAAGATTCCCATGGTCCCTGAACTAATCATTGTCATATCCTCTCCAGACTTCCTAGTTCCTGTTCACCAGTTCTTTTGAGTTCCAGATTCCCCCCTTCTCCCTTTTCCTCAATAAACCAGTTAAACCTTTGCCTTGCTTACTGAGTGGTTCTCTGCATCTTTGGGTCAGACCTTTAAATACATCATAACATGTTGCTTCACTAAAAATAAATTCTCATGTGTTATTTTTTATATTGAGCAGTGGCCTCTGGGGCTTACAGTACATGATTATCACCAATAATCCACTATATTATGCCCCTTTTCCACTAGTGCCAACCCAGAAATATTGCTCTTTTTGGTTCCAACCGGGTAAAGCAAGCTCATAATATGCAACAACAACATAAGAGAATATTGAAATAAAACTATATGTTTTGGGTAGCTTTGTTTGTAGTTTTGAAATTATTAATACATTTCTGTACATATTTCATCTGCACATAAATGTAAATCCATCATAGCCCAAAGTTGCTCTTTTGAGCCTACTATATATTTAGTGGAGGTATCTGGAGGACAAAAAAACAAACAGTTTGATATTATTTGACTTTAGTGAAACAAGCAGTACAGTAGGCCTATGCTGCTAAATATAACCACTTTTTTAACAAAGTTTATTTGGTGCTGAAGGTCCAGAGTGTATCAAAAAATAAAACATCTCTCGCTCTATTAAGTGTTGTAGGAAAAAAGTATTCAATTATGCAATCCAGTTAAATAAAGGAGATATATGGTTACTCACTCAGTTTGCACTTTATTTTGTCTTTGCAAAGATGAGAACAAGACAATCCAAACAGCCCTCATATCTCAATTTTCTGCCCTTTAGAAAAGGTTTTTCTCACTACCTTGAAGTCTACAGAATGCTTTGAAGGTCTCCACATACAGCTAATCAAAATAAGTTACAGACAGTTGAAGGAAACATTAAAATGTTGAATAAACCTTGAGAGGAAGGGAACTCTTTATTTTCAGTTCTAAACAATTCCTAATAGTAAAAAACAATTCCTCTCACCCAGACACTGTGTATCCTTGGAGGCGGGCAAGGTCTGAGTGAAAGCATTTATAAATTAAGTACAAATGAAAATCAGCACACATATATATATATATATATATCATATATTTAACGCCAATTAATAGAAAAAGGATTTTTCTGACCACATATACGACCCATATTAGCCTTAACCTTCGCTGCAAGACAACAAAGATCCATACAACTGATCATGTTGTTTGCTAAATGTAATATTCTGACCATGGGAGTCGCAGCTGAAATAATGTACCCTCAGTTTCCTAGACACACAGTACAAAAAAACTGTTTCTTTCCCTCATTCTGAGGCTCACTTTGTACTCTAACACCCCCCCCCCACCCCATATATGTAAACCTAAATGCATGAAACTGCTGCTAAGTGATTTGAAGATTGATATAACAAACTAATGAAATGGTGTATCCCTATTGTGGTGGTTTGTTAGAGCAAGTGGGTTGCATTAGCTATTTACATATCAGTTTAGTTGAAAACTTTAGCTAGCTTAGCGTCAATGCTAAAGATGAAACTGCTAGCAAGCTAAGCTACTCAACCCTGAGTCAGTTGTTGCTCATGAAAGTCATGTTTTAACTGGGGTTAGCAGAGGGAATATTTATATGCCATTCTGAAAAATTATTTGAGAAATTCTTGAATGTTTGCTTAACTTTTCAGCTTTACTGACAAATCAGTTAATTCATAACAATATGCCAAACAATCCTAATAATTTGCGAGAACAAATTTACTTGTATAAATGCATTTCAATTCAATCAAATTCAGTTTTTTATATAGCACCAATTTACAACATGTCATCTCAAGGCACATTTCAGAGACAATTCAACCACATCATACAGACAGATTGGTTGAAAGTTTTCTATCCAAGGAAAACCAGCTGATTGCAACCCTCCTACAAGAATGCTTGTAGCAACAGTGGAGAGGAAAACTCCCTTTAAACAAGAAGAAACCTCCAGCAGAACCAGGCTCAGTGTGAGCGTCCATCTCCCAAGACCGTACTGGGTATAACTAGACAGAAGCAGACAT
>NW_015150866.1:626356-659156 GCF_000732505.1 Cyprinodon variegatus | reverse complement strand
AGTGCTATGATGAGCTCTAAAGCCAGACTGAAACTCTTAGAAATATCAATTATGGTGTAAATGGTTGCACACTTGTTTGGCAACTACTTTCTCAAGAATTTTAGATAAAAAAGGAAGACTGGATATAGGTCTATAATTGACCAAACTCCTACAGATCCATGCTATCTCTCCTTCATCTCTCAAGTAAGTAAATCAATCAGCCACCAGTTGATTCCTTCCTGATCAGTCTGCTTTCTCACCTAAAACCAACCAGACAGTTTAACTGACTTCCTGCTGTCCTCCGCTTCCATATTCCTGTTGCTTTTGTTTATAAAATGTTAAAATTACTGGTTCTCCGTGTGATTCCGCATGTGGGTCAAAAACTACAAACCAAAATGACAATATGTTGTCTTCATTGGCCACACAAAGCCAGTCATTGACCTGTCATCAGTCTTATTAACACTCCTACTGAACTCTAGCTAAATTATTTATTTTTCAAACAGAGGTAAAATATCCAGTTTCATTCATCCAAATAGCCCTTTTTCATCTCTTTGCAGAGTGAGTGGGCCAGGTCACCTGCGCTGCTCTCAGCAGCATCAAGGCAGCATAATGAAATATGAGAGATGTTTTGGTTTTCAAATGGCTTCTTCAGTGTGGCTCTGAGCTGTGGGACTGGAGTTCATGCAGTGTGGTTATAGAACAGTTTGTCCTAAAAACAAAGATGATCAGCTCTCCCCTGAGATTCAGTTCAGGTTCTGATTGCCACCAGTGGAAAGCTGTGAATCTGCATTCTCTTATTCACTTCACAGCACAGACCTGATAGTTAAACCTGAACAATGAAGTTTCACCATGAGAGTTTCAGTCTGAGTAAACAGAGATCTGATCACCATCGGAATTTAGTGCAATGCTGAAAGATCTGTCCTCCTCTTAAGCTCCAATCAGGACCATTTTCCAAGTTAAAAGAAATGTGCAATACACTATTCTGCCACCGCCATGCAAAAGATAATATGAAGATAATTATAATATCTTGCTTAACAGTCTGTCACTAATGACCCACATAGACGGTGTGGGGCGTGCTTTGGTGGTGCAGTGGTTAACACGCATGACCCATGTACTGAGCCGGTGACCCGGGTTGGAATCTGACCTGTGGACCTTTGCCACATGTCTTTCACCTTTCTCATACCCCCTTTCATGTCAGCCTACTGTCAATAAAACAAGCCACTAGTGATGTAAAAACTCAAAAAAAATTTTTTAGAAAGTGCATTCCCCCAATACCAGTTACATATGTTGGGATCTGGAGCTGTACCACCTTCCTCCAGCAGAGTGCGCCGTGGGTCCTCCTGAGCTGAGCCTCCAACACACCTGTGGCGCATCTCATCATCAGAAGACCCACCACTATATAACCTGCCTTCAGACCTTGCCTTAACGCCGCAGTGTTGATCTAGTTTGGTTAGCAACCTGAGCCTTGTAAACCTGAGAATCTTAGCTATCTCATGTTAAGATAAGATTCTAACTCTTCCTTGTTTTTGCCTCACAGGAATCCTGTCTCTCCTTGAAGCTCTGGATGAGCTTAACCTGCAGAGCCTGCCCTCATGAGCCAAACCTGAAGACTCTTCTCTGGATTCCCCTGCAGCTCTTTGCTGGAAACCCAAATCAAGGTCTGCCCTCAAAGTCAGAAGTAAGACGCTGAAGCAATTATTGGACTCTGCTGAACAAGCAGTCTCTGGACCCAACAGCTNGAGGAACTCATCAGGTTGACAATTAGTTTGGACAACCGTCTTCGAACCAGATCCAAGTCAAAGATTAAGAGTCATGTTTTTCCAGTTTCTGTTTCTACGGCTAAGAGAAGGGACACCTCTTCCTTTGTTTCTCCCGAAGAGGCGTTCAGAACTGAGAGCCGTGCCCAGCCTGAATCTGAACCCGTGTCTAAAACTCATTTTGTTCCACCAGCTTTTGAACCAACTGAGGGGGAGCCAATGCAGATTGGTCACACTAGGCTCACACCCGATGAGAGGAACAGAAGGTTTAAGGAGAAACTTTGCTTTTATTGTGGAATACCTGGGCACTTTGTTTCATCCTGCCCAGCCAAGAATAGGATTTGGAGCTCGTCTGCGATTATGGGGAGTCTGGTGAAGCATCAACTAAATAGAAAATCTTCTCATCTACTTTTACCTGCTACTCTGTTCTGTTCTGATCAGACTCTCACTCTGTCAGCCTTCATAGACTCTGGTTGTGAGAGAAACCTTATTGACTCTAATCTAGTTCAACAGCTAAACATTGAGACCACCCCTCTGAGGAAGCCCCTTAAAGTCTCAGCCATTGATGGAAGGAGTCTACACCAAGTTACCCACGAAACTCAGCCTCTTCAGCTTCAAGTTTCTGGTAGTCATCGAGAGACTTTAACCTTTCTTGTTTTCCCATCAGCCTGTTCTCCCTTGGGTCTGGGATATGAGTGGTTGGAGCGACACAACCCTTATATTAATTGGACTAATAGACACGTTGAATCGTGGTCTCCCTCCTGCCATGCCTCCAGTCAGTCAACCAGTCCCCGCTCCGCCGAACCTACTGGAGCCCCTCTACGGCCGATCCGAGCTTCCAGGGGCCCACGGTGGGCGCCCCAGGACACCTCGGAGGCTGCACCGGAGTCGTCGTGGGCGGCTCTCTCCATGCTGCGGCCAGAGCTGCAGTCGGCGGTCCTCTCTGAATCAGCTCCGGTGCCGCAGTGGGCGGCCCCGCCCTGCACCTATTTCTGAGCTGCTACCGGTGGTCTCCCGGTAAAATATCAGAGACTTTCTTTGTTGTCGTCCACCTTTAAGTGGATTGTTTTTTGTTCTGGGACTCAGTTTTTGTTTTTTCTTTTCTCTTTTCCCCCTGCGCCCACCCTGGGTGGGTTGGTTTTTTGTTGTGGACTCTGCTTCTTGCCTTCCTAGAATGGTGCCCCCTGCGCCCACCCTTGGTGGGTTGTTTTTTGTTCTCTTGTTTCCCTAGGTCTTATCTGAAGCGTCTGGTATCCGCCCTTGAGGGGGGGGTACTGTTGGGAGCTGGAGTAGTACCACCTTCCTCCAGCAGAGTTCGCCGTGGATCCTCCTGAGCCTAGCCTCCTGCACAGCTGAGGCTCATTCCTTCATCAGAGGATCCACACTATATAAGCTGTCTTCAGACCTTGCCTCAATGTCGCAGTGTTGAATTCAGTTGGTTAGCACTAAGGCCAAGATCCTTCTGAGCACTTTGTTGACTTTGAATCCAGACTGGATTCTAACCCTTTCTGTCTCTACTTTCAGGAAACCTGTTTTTCTCCTGTGAAGCTCTGGAAGAGCTTAACCTGCCGAGTCTGCCCTCTGAGCCAAACCTGAAGACTCCTCTCTGGATTTCCATGCAGCTCTGGACCGAGAGCTGGAAACTCAAACCAAGGTCTGACCTCCCTCTAGAAGTAAGAATCTGAAGCAGCTAACGGACTCTGCTGAACAAACATTCTCTGGACCCAACAGTTCTCCTCCCAAAGCTTAACCAAGAACCCTCAAGGTACAAACCTGAGATTCTCAAAGTCAAACTCTTCTGATGCAACGCTAACTGAACTGTCTCCCACGCAGACTCCAGTGAACCTGCCCCCCAGGCCTGAACAAGAACCTGTGATTACTCTGTGCTTGTGAAACAATAAACTTTGTTTAACCTTTCACTTCAGTTTCCGTTTTCGTGGGTTCTGCATACTTGGGTCTCTCTAGTGAACCCATCATGACAACCTGCCCCCAGACCCGTACCAGTTCCAGTGCAATATTCTTGTGCTTGTGTTATCAATAAACCTTGTTAAACTTTTCATCAGCCTCCGTGTGTGTTCTGCATATTGGGTTTACTCTGTAACCAATCATGACAACATATTCAAAGGGGACGTAGGAGCTTTGCAAGTACTTGTTTCTGGTACAACTTTTTGTGCCGTACACAAAGTAACAATCTCAATTTGATAACTACTTAAAGGCAAAAAAAATAAAAACACGTGTAAGCATTTTACAGATATATGAATTCAGGTGTCAAGGGGTTAATTATTCACAATAGAGGACCAGCAGACCTTCACAGAACAACTGGATTTATGCAGAGATCAATGCTAAGTACCATCTAAGTCAGGCACTTTTTGGATCTTTATTGAAAGAAAAGATTAAATCCATTGGGTCTATCTATGTCTTAAAATCCTATTAAAATTCATTGAAGGTTGTGGTTGAATAGTGATGAAATCTGAACATTCACTGGATTATGTTTTTCTAGGTTTATTTTTTTTTCTTAATTACTAAAGTCTGACAGCAGCTAAGTGTCAGCAAAATAGCGCTGTTGCCTTGCAGTAGGAAGGTTTCAGGTTCAATTCCCAGCCCAGGGTCTTTCTGAATGGAGTTTACATGCTCTCCCTGAGCATGCGTGGGTTCTCTCTGGGTACTCCGGCTTCCTCCCACAGTCCAAAAACATGACTGTTAGGTTAATTGTCTTCTCTAAATTCTCCTTAGGTGTGAGCGTGTGCGTGAATGGATGTTTGTCTCTATGTTGCCCTGCGATGGAGTGGCGACCTGTCTAGGGTGTACCTCCCCTCTTGCCCGTAGACAGCTGGAGACCCCACTTGGATAAGTGTGGTGGAAAATGGATGGATTGCATGATAATGATTGTGTTATTGCAATAAAGCAGCTTCTATAATCACAGCATTTATATGGCTTCCCTGATTGCTGGGCCCATTGAATCACAACAATGCTTAGATACTTTCAGGAAGTCTGTGTGTTTTTGATGAACAGAACTGTTCAAAATCTCTGTTAACGACAGACCTGTTTTAACTTTTCAAAGGCCACTTCTGCTTAATGAACATCTGTTCTACTTCCCAAATCCAATCAGTGCTTCTACTTCTGGCTTCTTATGATGTTCCGATCTGATTGTTTTGCACAGAGCATCCTCTCAATGCAAGCATTCCAGGAGAAAATCCTGTAAATGAGGCTTATCCTTTGTTAATGTTGGTGAAGCTGATTCACTTAAAGGGCAGAAGGTGTAAATCTAGATATGAATAACAGAATTTTCTTGTTTTTAACTTGGAAGCCACACTTAGACTCATTTTCATCCAAACCGATGTGATGTTTGGGTTTTAAAATGATCAAAACTCTATGAAATCTTCTGTTGATGCTGTGATTTAGACACTCAGAAGGTGTCAGCCAGTGTTACATCACAAAGGTACTGTTCTACGAAGGCCGGTGGGAGGTAATGACCCTGTGTCCTTTGCTCAACAAGGCAAGCCTGACCTCCAACATAGACACTGCAATGTGTGTGACGGGATCAAGTAGCCAGGACGCTATCTTGTTACAAATCCAATAATCTGTTGGGTGCTGGAGCTCTTTTCCATTCCTCCTTATATAACTGGCTCTACGTTTGGACCCCGACTGAGAGTAAAAGCCAGGCTGGGAACAGGCAACACATACAGACTGATATTTTAGGTGGTGATATTATTTGTTTCACTCGGATTTTAAATCTCTTATTTAACCATTCATGCATTTTTCTATTGGGATTTTATGTGATAATGGAAACCATTATTATTATGGGAGATAAGAGTTCGGGAGAGTGGTGGCCTAGTGGACAGGGCATTGCGCTCGGGCTCCAGAGGTCCTGAGTTCAAGCCCCTCTCCCACAGACTGCCACTCTGGCTCCCTGAGCAACACCCTTAACCTCCCCACTGCTCCCCGGGCGCTGCACAATGGCAGTCCACTGCTCCCCAAAGGGCTGGGTTAAATGCAGAGAGGTAATTTCGTTGCTCTGTACTTGTGAAAGTGTCATGAAAATAAAAGCTGGGAAAAAAAGAGATATGCTTTTGAGATAGGCCCGGGAAAAACATAAAACTGCAAAGAAACTGAACATAATGTGCAAATGTATTTATTGCTTTTTAAAAGGATTTTATAAATAATTAGGTAAAAGTCTTCTATGTCTTTAATATTTTTGGGAATACGCTCTACTGTGTAAACAATTGACTATTATCAAGGATCCACAGTTGAAGGAAAGACATTCTGGAATTATATACTTAACAAAAAAGTGTTCTAGATTCTTCAAAGTAGCCACCTTTAGCTTTGTTTACTGCTTTACATACTCTTGTCTTTCTCTGTATGAGCTTCCAGAGGTAGTCACCTGAAATTGTCTTCCAACAGTCTTGAAGGAGTTCCCAGAGATGCTTAGCACATGTGGGCTCTTTTGCCTTCACGCTGAATGTCTAATGCTACGTTCAAAACGCAGGCTACTGAAGCAGCAGTAGCAGCTAGTTTACATGCAAAGTCAATGGTTGACATGCACCGAGGCGCATCTAGAGGTCCTGCAGCGCATTTCGAGCAGCAGGACAGTGCATCTTGATGCATCTGAGCAGCTGGAGAAGCACCTTATGAGCCTCTGAGCTCTGCACAAGTGGCACCTGCTGGAGTAGGAAAAATTAAACTTTTGCTGCTCAACGCGCCACATCAGCCAATCAGAAAAGCTGATCTAGAAGTTGGCAGGGAGACAGACACAGCTGATGCAGATAGCTATGATCACTCCCCTGAAACAGTTTATTAACGACAAAATTAACTTAAAATGTTGAAACCTGATGGCAAAATATGTTTGCTTTTATTATTGTGGAGCTTGCAGTTTGGATTACGTAAGTGAAAACCGCCTAAATCTCCTTCAAGCCACCGCAAACCGTAATGGAAAACCCCCAAGATGCGACTCAGGTATAAATATTAAAGTGTTTTTAACCCCTTGATGTCTATTGTTATGAATATGTATGCCACAAACTGTTTCTATTGCTCAAACAGCCGAGATAGTTTTTCCAGTCTCCGATTGCTAGTTATTAGAAAATCAGTGCAGTCATAGGAACCTTTGGCAAGTGCTTGTTTCTGCTATGACTGATCCCTGATTGTGTATTTTATCATTGACCGTTGTTAAAAATTTGTAAAATACCGAAATATTTATTTATATTTTGTGCAATATAAAGATACAACCTCAATTTGGCAAATAAAGGAAAAGAAACAACACATTTACTTTATATACATGTATTTACATCCCGGCATCAAGGGGTTAAATATGCGACAGAGGAGTAACCTCGGTTTCTTTCTGTTATTTTAAACTACAGCAGTATCAATAAAAAGGGCTGAATATCTTAGATTGTCAAGCATTGTGGGGTTATTCTGTAACTTCCTCTGGTATGATCTTGCAACATCAGATGCTCCTCCCTGACCTGGTTTCCCTTCCTTAGTGCTTGAATCCTAATCAGAGGCCATAAAAACAACAATGGAGTGACTGAGATGAATTTTCTACACAATGAGAGTGTTTGAATTTATTCTTATTATGAAATTAATTTTTGGGTGACTCCCATTTCATTACACTGGCAAAAGAATCTCCTTTGGGAGATCCATATGTAGATTCTGGATCCAATTAATGTTTAGTTTTCTGGTCTAAATAAGGCTTCTTGGAAGTGTGTTTATATATAACATTCCTTAAAGAAAATTATCTGGGAAAGGTAAAAGCTGGAAAATGTAAACTCATGAAAAACAGACTTTTCAACACTTGCTCATATATCTTTTGATAGAAAAAAAAAAAAAAAAAAAAAAAAAAAACAATAAAAAGTGACCAAGAATAAAGGTAATATAAAAATGTATAACCAACATATACATCTGCATGTGTTAGCTTTTAAAGATGCAGTAAAATCATTCTTCAGGTTGGGATGATAATTCAGCCTTAAATGATTATCTAATAAATAAAGCATTAATGTAAGTTTTCTTTTATCCACACGGGTTAAAGACACTTGATGATGACAGACCCACTTCAGCTCATTCATTTCTCATTTGCCATCATGTCTTTGTCTCATTTAGAAAATATTTTTCCAGACAACGTTTAGTTAACTTCTTCTTCAGATTTATGACTATGTTGGATAATGGAGATCATTTGTGTATGAATGTTACGTGTCATTAACTCAGGATGCTAAATTCTGTCTATCTCTTGTCTCTAAGGTTGATTGCAAATGGCAAAATGTCAGCACACCATTGAGATTTATATTAACGTGGGATGGCCTGGTTTGTCTGCTTAAAGGAATTTCAAAGGGTTAACTTTTATTTAAGGCATTACTTGGATTTCTTCTGGCCTACATCTGAGGTCCGTTTCACAAAGCGGCCTTACTCAACCCCTGTATCTGTTACCATAGTAACATTGTCCCCGGAGCTAACCTGGCCAGGAGCAGGTTTTCCTAATTAAACTCAGTTTCCTCTTTCTCCACCCTCCTTAAAGCCAATCACGTCATTTTATTTCCTGATTTAATGAGCAGAGTTCTATCATAGCTTTGTGTGAACATAAGAAAAAAAATCATTCACTAGGTCCATTTGAGACATCCATCCATCCATCTTCTTGCACTTATCTGGGTTCGGGTTGGGGGGTATCCCAAGGCGTTTCCAGGCCAGTCGACAAACATATTTCCTCCAGCGAGTCCTGGGTCTCCCCCTGGGTCTCCTGCCAGTGGGACGTGTCCAGAACACCTCACCAGAAAGGCATGCAGGAGGCATCCTAACCAGATGCCCCGCGCCATTTCAACTGGCTCTTCTCAATGTGGAGGAGCAACGATTCTACTCTGAGACCTCCCTGGATGACTGAGCTCTTCACCCTATCTGTAAGGGAGAGCCCAGACACACTATGGAGAAAACTAATCTCCGCCGCTTGTATCCGCAATCTCATTCTTTTGGTCATGACCCAAAGCTCATGAGTAGGAACGTAGATCAACAGGTAAATCAAGAGCTTTGCCTTTTAGCTCATCTCTCTCTTCACCACAGCAGACCGGTACAGGGCCTGCTTCACAGCAGACGCCGCACCAATCCGCCTGTGGATCTCCCGCTCCATCTTCCCCTCATTCGTGAACAAGACCCCAAGATACTTAAACTCCTCCACTGGGGGCAGTACATCCTCCCCAACCTAGAGATGGCACTCTATCCTTTTCCGGCTCAAGACCATGGTCTTGGATTTGGAGGCACTGATCCTCATCCCGGCCGCTTCATACTCGGCTGCGAACCGCTCCAGTGAGAGCTGTAGATCACACCCTGATGAAGCCAGCAGGACCACATCATCTGCGAATAACTGAGACGCAATTCTAAGACCACCAAAACGGTTCCCCTCAACACCTTGGCTGCACCTAGAAGTTCTGTCCGGTAGAACATGTCCGCCCCTAAGGATAGCGGAATCTACCTCAATGACTCCCCTATACTAAGGGGCGGACCTGTTCGTCTGGTTCAATTTGCATGTTTTCTAAGCCAAAATAAGACTTTGTTGGGCAACTCTATAAAGCTTGGAACTCAAAGCTTTTTCAGATTTTTTTAATTGAAAAAACTTCCTGAATGGGAAGCGAAACGTCTTCAAACTTGGAAAACAAAATCCAGTGGTTTGTTTTTAACTCTTTTGGAACATGTGGACTAGTTGGACAAACTCCCATGCACCCTCCAGGATACTGCTGATCTAGTGTTCTCCATGAGAGACATTAGGTGTTAAAAACAAATGTAGCATGTCTTTTAACGAGAATCTTATAAAGAATGAGCTGCATTAATTTACAGAGAATTCAATATTTATAGGTAGAGGGTGCTCCTACCACTTACATATGTCCTTTATTTTAAGGTAGTTATCTTTATGAGCACTACTGTTTAAACTCACAATCCATCACATGCATCCGCAACTTCATCCACCCTCACATTAGCAGCATTACACAGACTTCTTTATTATTTAACAGAATTTAAGAGCCAAAGAATAAAACAAAACTCTTAGACAGAGGCTGGTGCATCCTAAGGACGAACCCCGAAACCTCAGATGAGCGAGTGGTAAATGCATTTCAGTGCAATGAGGAATGCTCTGATCTTTCCATTGGAGAAGCCAAACGACCTCTCCACAGACGCATGGCTCAACACAGGTGAGCTAGCTCCTCTGGACAAGCCTCTTCTATCCATCTACACCTTAAGAACAATGGACATTTGTTTCAGAACCTACATTTTTCACATTTTGGACAAAAAAGACAGGTGGTTTGAAAGGAGTGTGAAGGAAGCCATTTACGCTAAGAGAGAAAAAAACAACCTTTAACAGAGGGGGTGTACTCAGGTTTCAGCTCTCGAAAACCTATAAGGCAGATATAGCTGATTCACTCTCACTATCTCCTCAATTCTCATAGCCATGCAGGTGGTCAACAACATCTCGCCTGTTAAGCCAGGCCAACAACGAACCTAACGACTCCCCATTACAGAGGAGTGGGTCTGTTTTGGGTTATTTTGCAGGCCAACAACGAACCTAATCGACTCCCCATTACAAAGGGGTGGACCTGTTTTTCTGTTCAATTTTCATGTTTTCTGAGCCATAACAAGGCTTTTGCTGGGCTATGCCTAGAACACAATGCTACTCCAGATACTTTGAATGGAGAAAGATTTCAGGATGGGAAGGGAAACGTCTTCAAACTTGGAAAACAAAATCCAATGGTTTATTTTTAACTTTTTTTTTCATTACTATGACCTGGATGACTGAGAATCTTCACCAGCATATTAGTGAGATAACATTGAGGGATAACAGAGTTATAGAAGACAACTGCACAGTCAGAAACCCACTTAGTATTTACTGTTTAATGGAAGACGGAAATAAAATGAGGTGAAACCTATGAGATGATGTAGAGGTCCTACCTGTTAGAACAATGTTTTTACATGACTTCATCTTCACATGCTGACAGGTGCACTTCTCCTCAATGAGATTGAACCAAAATATAAAACATTGATCCACTACCATTCAACAAGTTAGCAATTTTTCCCGTAATGTTATGGTGATTACAACAGGTTATGGCAGGTTGTTTTGGCATTTATTAGTTTGCTTGAATATGTATTTTTGATATCTGAAATAATCTTTTTCCTTTTCAAAGTTAACATTTCAGACAAAATGACAATCTTCCTATCTGAAATAAACATTTTGGATGTCCAGAAATGAATTTCAGATCTCCATATTTATATTGTTAGTGGAAATAATTTTCATTATTTTGATTAGTAAGGAATCTATTTCAGACATCATTAATACATATTCAGTCAAGCTGATAAATGTCAAAACGGCCACTTAATATATGTAAACATTTCTTGGTATATGATAAATAATTCTTACTAGTACAATTTCATTTTTTTATCAGCAGATACCGAAATTCAGTTTTTACTGCCAAAAATTTTATTAAAAAAATTATTATTATAGTTCCCACTAGCAATGTGGTTTTGACCAGGAAGAAGAATCCTATTTTGGTGACCTACAAACGGAACAACAAAGAGTGCTTTGAATAGATATCAATACGGCCTGCCATAACATACTACATACGTACTCATTAACTTATGTTACGTTCACCCCGGAAGCAGCAGAGGCAGCAGAAGCAGCTAGTGTACATAGTCAATGGTTGACGTGCATCTCAGTGCATCAAAAGGTCCCTCAGCATGTCTGAGTAGCTAAAGCAGCGCCTCACAAGCTTCTTAGCATGAGGCACGGGACGCGCTGCAAAAGCAGCAGCTGCTGCTGTAAAAATTAAACTTTTGCTGCAAGACACCCCACATCAACCAATCAGAGAAGCTGATCTGGAAGCTGGCAGGGAGACAGACACAGCACTGCTGATGCAGAACGCTATGACCATTGATCATGATGCTTCAGCCGCACGTCGAACTAAACTTGAGAAGCATCAAAAATGAAGCAGCATGCACATTTTTTCTGCATGTCCTGCTGGTTGTGGTGTGAACGTAGCATTAGTCTTCTACTCCATCTTTCTCTCTTTTTAGCTGTAGCACTGTTACTCTTTCCTTTAAACACATTCTCCTTTTTTTCCATTTCTTCATTAAAATCTATCGTTCCAGTGGTGTGAATTATGCACTTCATGTGGGCTGTTGTCATGGAAACTTGTAGAATTGGGGCTTCAATGATAATGGCTTTTCATACCTGTTTTGCACGCAATCAACTCTGAGTTGACCTAGTGAGAGTTGATTGTGAAATCAAAAACTCAAGAGTTTAGGATTTGAGTCTGAGTTTGTTAAACCTGCTTTATGAAACAGGCCTCTGCATAACAATAGGCTACATCTAAAACTGTTTCCTATATCTTTTGCTAACAATTTGCTGTTCCTCTCAGTCCACCTTGCTTGCACTTAGTTGGACATTAAGGATTCTGTTCACTCAGCTACTTGCATCTGGAATCTTTGAAATTAACTGGACTTATCTCACTGAGTGCTTTTACTTCAAAACTAAACATTTTCTAGTCTAATTCAACATTTTTATGTTTCATTTGTTAGTGCACTTGGTTAAATCCTGGGTAAATAAAGTAAAATTAGAAAGAACAGAACGTAAAGGTCTATCTCTTTAAATATATTCTCAGATAAAAGAAACTATTCCTTTATCTTTGTGTCTTGAAAAATGTGTGACTAAGTAAATATTGTGAAAGACTTCCAATGATAGGAACTATTTACTGCACAAGTTTTATTGTTTTCTTTCCTGGAAACAAAACAAAAAAAGAGCCTGAGGGGGATTACCCATGATGCCTTGCTACAGGCTTATATAGCAGCGTGCCCGCGCCGCGCGCCGCACACCCACTTAGAAACAGCTAAGTGATGTAAGGTGGCTGTCCTTCATGTAAACAAGCCACACCGAAAACAGTAAACAACAGGATTTTCTGGGACATATGGTTGAATTAGCTGAAGTCTTCTTGTTAAACTGTAGCTGTTCTGGTCAAAAGGGAAACAAAGAGCCGAGTTTCCTCGAAGCTATCATGCTGAACACAGAGGAAAGGTAGGAACATGTTCGCCTTTTTCTCTAACAGTAGCTGTTGGTAGGGGAGTGTTAATGGCAGCTTTTATTTAATTCTAAGGAAGTTATTTAAATGCTGAACTTGCATTGTATCCGGAAGAAACAGGCGACAAATAGAAACACTCTGGTTAACAGTCTCTGTTTAAGGAGGAAGGAGCTGAACTCAGAATCAGCCGCAGAAATGAATAGAGATGGGCTTATTGTATTGAACGCTTTGTTTGACAGAAAGAAAAGCTCTAAACTAGACTGTTACAGAAAGTTGGAGTCAGTTTCCTCTTGTATAACATGCAGCCCAGCAGCTTTTCCTCCCTGTCTGCCTCCAAACATCAACCCTGTCCATGAAATCTTTCAATACAGCAGATCAAAGCAGACATGTTCGTTGAAGAAAAGCATGCAGACATGTTATTTACCTCAATTAATTATTGGACAAATAAAGTTTGTTTAGTGGGTTTTTCTTCTTGGCTTTTTTCACTGTTCAATACATAATGCTACAATGTTAAGCATTATTTATACATACTACTGACACAGAACCTATCAGCTGTAGAGGATTAGTATTTTAATTGTTTTTCAAATTGCTGATTGTCCTTAAGTTTTACCTGCTGCAGCAGTTTGTAAAAGATCTCAAGGCCTCCGAGAAGTGAAGTGTTGGAAACATATCCGGTCTTTTAGGTCTTAGTGGTTATTAATCATTTGTAATAGGTGCTGAGGTGAAGTCAAACAGAAATAGGTTTTTAAGGTCTCTAAAATAGAAAGATAAGAAGTTAGACTGGTTAGCATTAGCATTTGTAAACTACAGTTTCCATGTTCAATTCTACCAAAGATTAGCCTCCATTTTTAGTAAATCTTGGATGTTCCCCGGAGAGGAGGCAGCTAAAATCTCAGTTACCCTTCCTGTTATCTCCAAAACTATTTTGCTCTTTAGCTCCCGGCTTGAATGAACCACAGACATGTTCCGGCAGGTCAAAGAAAATACAGTTGGATTCCTTTAAAAACAGCTGTCTCTCCTCTCTATGGTGGATTCCAGTCACCAGCTGATTTGGATTATTTTCTGGCGTCTACACCTTTTCTTGAATGATAAAAGTCTAAACTTCTTGTTAAAGAGAAAAATGCTATGTCCTGATATTATTATCTGGGCAAAAAACATTTCTCAGTTAAAGGGCGACATTAGATCGGACACAGACTTCTTTTTCTGCATGTAAACCTCTACATTTTTGTCGTTTTTACTCTTTGTAGAGGGTTTGTCTGTTTAATATACGGCACAGGGATAATTATGGTTATGAAAACAAATATTCTATTTGAAATAACTGGTTTGAACTGCAGCCTGAGTTGTTTCTTTGTCTGCCTTTGTGTTCTGAGACATTCGGTCAATTAATCTCCTGACCTGCAGTGAGGAGCAGGGAGATGATTAACTGATGCCTTGACTATATTAGGTCTACTCCTATGACCCTGCCTGCTGATGGCAGCCGCCTGCCAACATCAGCTGGTTATGTAACCTCTTTCTGATGGGTCACCTTTCTACCGCCAGTGGAATGTGTGTGTTTTGTGCGGGGAGACACATGATCCGTCCTCGGCTACCTGAGTGCTGGTAAACGTCGGTCTAAATCACTGACAGATGGAGCTCTCCAGTTGTTGCGGGGAGATTCAAGAATGCATTTTCCATCAGGGACTGAAACGTAAACTGTGCCAGCCTGTTTTCAGCTGACGTCTGACTCTGGGATCATCAATCCGGGCCTGTTGACCTCTGTGGTCAATGATCTGCTGATTTACAAGCGCAGCGGTATGGATCGGGGGGGCTGTTTGGACTTTTCATCCATTTAGGTGCCTGCTGAATGAAAGCTTGTTGAGCGTCTTTGTAGAGTTTATTTTTTTTTTGGGTTGGATTTGATGTTGTTATCTAGCACGTTTTTATATAAGCTCTCCAGCTTGGTAAAAAGTGTTAAGTTGTTAAAAAGCGACGTCTAAAGAGCAGTTTATATAAACAGGTGTAAAGAAAAATAGACAAAAATGTCAGGAGCTGTTGGAGAAACGTCGGAGTTTGTAGTTGTGGGGGGACTACATGCTAAAGGGGCGTGAATCGTTTTTTTTTTTTTGCTTTATTTTTCAGTTGGAGATTGCTGGCTCTGATATTTCTGGCCACTTGTTTGTGTCCAAGGTGGGTCAGGGGGTCAGAGTCGTGTGTTTTGACAGGGAGAAGTACATCTGTGCTCAGGTTTCACGGCACGTTTGCCTTTCCTGTTCTCTGTCTCCACGTCTTTTCCGATTCACAGTCCGTGGATTGGAGAAGTTCTGGGGCCTCTCCTGTTTACCTTCCTGTGTACAGCTCCTTTGTTTGTGTTGCAGCCAAAGCATTTCCTAGAAATGTCATTTGAGCAACTCTCTGGGTTTGAGTTGAATCTGTTTTTCTTCTTCATGGCCCTCTGCCTTGCTCTACCTCACCTTGCTCGGCCTCTGAAACAATCCGACTGAATCATAAAATCCTGTGGCTTCAGGAAGAGCAGACCAGCGATGGAAGCGTCCGTCCTTTAAAACTCCCTCACCCATCCCTTCAGAACAGACGGTGACGCACTTGGCATCTCCAGGTCTTAAGTCCAGCACAAAGATGATTAAATCCTCACTGGCATATGAATGTGCTGTGGCCTTCACGCCGGTACAGCCTGTATCTTCAGACTGCAATATGTAACCTACATTCTGTTTTTAGAGTCTCACTCCAGGTGCGGACGGCGGTGGTCTGGTGATATGGGTGGGTGGGGAGGCTTTGCTAAGGCTGCGGCTGAAATGTCAGAGGACAAGAGTTTAGTCTTTCAAAACAACCTGGCCTATCCATCAGTGTCTGTCTGTGAAAGGAGAGATGCAGAAAAAGAAGTAGGTCTGGACATGTTGGCCAGCTCTTCTACGCTGTGCTCCACTATCCGTTTCATCCTGGCTGTCAAGCTTTCAGCCAAACTTTCTATTCCAGAGTCATTCAGACAGAGGGATTGATGGATTCAAACTGACAGTAAAATAAGATGAAATATAGAGTATTTTATGGAATGCACCAACACAAAGCCAGGGGCGGATCTACCATTAGGAAAAACTAGGCAGTTGCCTAGGACCCCAAGTTCCTGGGGGCCCCATAAAACTCCTTTTACATGTACTGTATGGTTAATACAGCTATTACTTATATTTGCACATTATGTTTTTGATCAAAATACTTTTGTTAAAAAACTTACTTTTTAGTTGATAAAAGCATGTTTCATTTTTCAATTGGATCCTCAGAAAGCAAAACTGATCCCAGCCCTATTTTATTGTACTGCCTAAGAATTACAACATTTTCATTTTCCTCCTACAATGTACTCACAGACCACTAGGGGTACAAGTACCCACAGTAGGGAATCACTGCCCTCAATGACCAAGAAGTTTCCCACATCATCCAAAACTCCACTTTATCTAGACTGGGCCTAATTTAGTTTTTGATTAATCGGTAAGTGGAATAGAAAAACTGAAAATAAGTAATTTGATTTAAAAAATGAAATTACCCAGAGAAAAGATGAGGCTAAAATCATACATCTACATTTTTATTTTAGATGAAAAACCCTCTGTATGTAAGTATGCTGTTTCTAAAACTTTTCAAATAACTTAGTCTTAGTTTCGTGAAAAATTATCACCAGATGTAATTGATATCAATAATCTTTAGTTGGAGCTCCATTTGCAGGAGTTTTCAGCTCCAGCTGCACCTCGAAGTCCTCTGCTAGAGAACATTAAGAACAAATCTTGAAGGCCTTGTAACACCAAGCATTTTAGGGATAAAGTTTAGAGAAGTTATGATCTGTTCCTCCAAAGTTGAGAAGATCTGGCAGACTAGCTTTCTAAAAATGACCATAAGAGACATGTCTGTCATATCTAAGCTGACGGGTAATAATCTGGGCTTTTTGTTTATGAAGTGAAATAAGTTTTCTTTGATGGGGAAAGAGTCTAAAGCTCAGTGAAAGTTGCTCAAGAATTATTGTTCATCCATCAAGTGACACCGAAGTGAGACTTCTTTCTTGCAAAAATGGAGATAAATACAGAAAGAAAAATCTGTAGCAGTTTTTTGACCCCAGAGTGGGCCTTCTAGCAGGAAATCAGCCCTAAACATACAGCTGGAGCAATGATGAGATGGTTTATCTCCTTTACATCTTCATATCTCTTAGATGGCCTAGTCAAAGTCAAGAATGAGACTTGTGATTGTGGCTGTATCAAGTGAGGATTTTGTAGATATTGTCATTAGAAGACTGAAGAAAAAAGCATGCCTCTTTTTTCCACTGTTTATTTGAAAAAAACAAATGAAAAACCATGTCCTTGACCTTGTGTTTTACACATAAGGTTTATAAGGTATAAGTTATTTTTAAAAAGGTGTTTTTTTAGTAGAATGTAATGCAGATTTCATTGCTGGTTTTAATTAGTCTGAAATAATTGAGAGGATAAATTGAAAGTGGAGCAGCGGTTTAATTCCTGCTCGATGAGGACGCAGAGCTTGCTGTGTGTTGCAACGTTTTCCACTGCACACCTCGTTGGCTTGTTAAGATCTAATCGTCCAGGTTACCTCTCCGGTCGCCGTGGGGATGAAACCACGCCTCCCAGATGTTCCTCTGTGGAACGTGACCTGGAAACATGTTCTCGCACAAACAAGTTGACCTGCTTGTTGTTGCTAGTGATCACGTGGCTGCTTTTAGTGACGAGGGTGACTTTGAGCCACCGGATACCGAGTATCTAAAGAGAGATGAACAAAACATCCCACAGCTCCATTCCTCAGCACAGCCACTCGATCCCATTCTGAAACTCCAAACCAAACCAGTCCCCAAGTGCCTAGCAAAGCTATTTACAGAGGTGTTTACAGATCTTGGGCTTGTTTATGATGCCTGCCTCCCAGCTCATGTTTTTCTGGACCTCTTTTGAACTCACTTCTAATAAATCACAGGCTCCTATGTGAGCCAGGATCCTTACAAACAAACAGCCTGTGAGGGTGAGAGTCTCTGGACAGGAACCTGCTACAGCACTCCTGTCTGTGTTGGATGAGAGCTACTGCAACCTGTGAGCAGCGCTGATTAGGTCCAAAGTTTAGGCTGGAGTGTCTGAGCTGCGTTTGAAATAAATCTTTAGGAATTTGAGTAGACCCTAATCAATCTTTCAAAGAAGTATCATCAGCTACTAAGACAATGGAAATTTCAGAATGCCCATGAGCAAAATAAACACTCGCATGTATGTTAAACTGCTTTTAATCTACAACTGCACAACATAAATTACACATGGCGAGAAACTGCTGCTCCAAGAGGAGAAAATTGCTTCCCGCACATGACAGCTCCTGCCAGGCGCGTTTGGATCAGGATCTCACTGTGGGCATTTTCTATTCAGCGGAGAAAGCAGAGAAATTTTCTCTATTTAATCTAATACCTGATTTACAGTAAAAAAATACAAGCAATGAAAATGTTTCCACAGCTGTGTATGAATTCAGGTATTATGCAGGGGTGAGCAGTTCCTGGGGGCCGACATCCTGCAACGTTTAGACCCAGCCTTGGTCCAACAAATGGCTAAGCTCCCTCTGCAGTATCCAGTCAGTTCCTCCAGAATCATCTCATTACTTGGTTCAGGTGTGTTGAGCAAAGTCGCATCTAAAGGTTCCAGGATTCCAGCCCTCAGAGCTGCATTTCCCACCCCTGCATTACGGTGTTACCAAAAAGTTGTTTTCTCCTGTGGCTGTCATGTGGTTAGTTTGTTGGATGAATGTTTATCTTGAAAATGTTTTGTGACCAACTTGGTGCAAAAGTATCATCGGCGAGAAAAGAGGAATGTGTGTCCAAAAAGCAGCTGGAAGCTAAATGCACTTGATTCATTTGCTCTAACTCATGTTCTGTGGGTTGGATGCAGCAAAATATGGATATTTTGTGTTAAAAGTGGCCATTTAGGTGAACTTTTAGCATCTTTACTGTCTCGTCTGATCGACATCATGGCTTAGAAACATTATTGGTCGATAGAAAGCAAATTAATATTACAATCTTGGCTATCTAATATCATATTATTGTAATGTTTCACTCCTAAACGTTGACTTTTATGCTCCCTCCTGTTCTCCATGGGTAATGTTTGCTCAGTTTCTTTTTTGGTCTAAATAGAGACTATTTAGACCAAAAAAGAGACTTTATCATGTACAGTGGAAAAGAAAAAGTGATATCACTCTGAATAATCAGTCCCAACAATATCAGAATAATCTTCATTGGCCAGCTAACAGATGCTAACGTTGATAAAGTTAGCATCAATTTTGTTGCTTTCTCATAGCTTGAAGTGGAAGCTAAGCTACTACATTAAATAATCTTAAGTCTAAAATCATCTTGCTAAAGTTTTCCTTCATATCTTTAGATGGACAATGTAACGTCCTGAGATTAATTATAAGTTTCTAGCCTGAACCTTTTCTGTTTTAACCCCAGTTATCCTGTCACGGTTGAGCTTTGCTTTATGGCTATGTTTATGGTTTTGTTTGTTTTTTCAGTGCTCCTAATTTAAAAGCTTCCAAAAAACTACTGAAATCTGAAGATAAATCTCCTTTTCAATTCATGAGAAACAACTGAAATGCTGATTAGTTCTCCTGTGTTTTTATTTTGCAGTTCCTGGTTAGCTGGGGCCTTGACACCCAGCTCTATCCCTCAGGCTCCGGGGCCTCTGTGGTGCTCCTGATGCCCCTCACCCACAGCTGAAGATCCCGGGTGGGCGAGGGACGGTCAGGGATCGCTCTCATGGCGTGCTAATACACAAGGTAAAAACTACCAGAGATTACACCATCTTTTTATTCAAACTTCCAGCTTCTCTGCGTTTTTAAACAGAAATCAGCGGAAATTAAATTAGTAAATATTTAGAGATGAAGTCGGCTATAAGACTTTGCTCCATGAAGCCTGTTTAAAGCTACAGTTTTAATGTAGCTCCTCTACAAGCTGAATTGTTTTTGAGGATAATAAATCTGCACGTGGTTTTTTGGTTCGCTTTAGATGATGATTGTTGTAATTGTGCAGAGTGCATTATCCTCATAGGGCTTTACTGACTCGCTGCTTTCAGCACAAGCTCTTATTAATCACAGGCTTTCCGCTCATTTAAAGAATCCTTTATTAAAGCTTAAACTAATCCAGGTCCTCATCAACCCCACCTACCCAGGCTTTAATGCATAAACTCCCTCCGTCACATGGATTGATGGCGGCACGGTTGGATGTTAACCTGAGGAGGTGATCAGAATTAAACGTGTGCAGAGACGTGTGCGTCCTGACATGTGACGGACTCGCCAGTGGAGGATTAGAGATTTGGGATCAGACAGATCACTCATCACTGTCATTACCATCCTCATCATCTGCCAGTGAGCCAGCCGCCTGTCTGCGGCGCACGGCCCGGTACACAGGGACCTGATTTCTGTTCCTCTGACTGCGGGAAATAAAGAAGTGGGATAACCCTGCGTTACTGTCTGTTTATTAACAAACCCAAACAGGCATTCTGCTGATTCACCAAAAATAGCAGGAGTCAAACTACTTCCTCTATAATGTTTAAAAGAATAAAGCTTTTTTTAAATTTTATTTTTTATTTCCATCACTTACATTTTTTACAGTACAAATGTAACATTTGATGAGCTTTGTCTGCTTTTTGTCCCGTTCTGGCAGGATGACAGGTTAACGGTGACCCGGACCTCCTCCTCTCTTCTCCGCTTCCACTACCAGCTCACCGAGCGCCGCTCAGCCTTCTGGGACACGGCGCTCTCAGGGGACGGCCTCTTCCTGGAGATTCCAGCAGGTTCTCTGGCAGATGGGAGCAAAGAGGGGTACGTTGAAGAACGTCTCCATTCTATGTGTTTTTTGCATCTGTTTTTTTTTTTTTTTTAACTTATTTAATTAATTCTCTAACATAAGTGTTTTGGAAACCACTTATGCTTCAGGTATGTTTCAGAACTGAAAGCTGGCAGTTAGCTTTCTGTTTCCTGGCTGCCTCTAGCTGTGATCTCTGCCAGTAAGCAGCCCTGCTGCAGCTCACTGCCAGACAGTGAGAGCAGCCAGCTCTGCTGTGGCTTTATGTAAAATTGCATCTGTTATGTAAAAAAAAAAACAACAACTTTGTCCATCATCACTATCCCTCCTCTCCATCCGGCTCATCCATCTGTCTGATTGTCTCTGCTTCAGGCTGACTGCTCTGCTGGAGTTTGCAGAGGAAAAGCTCAAGGTCAACTATGTCTTCCTGTGGTTCCATAAAAGTAGAGAGGATCGAAGTAAGAAACTCCTCTTGGTTTTTGGTTCACTTTGATGTTTTTTTGTTCACTTTGATTGACAGGCCATCACTACATTTGGTTAAAATGTTAACGAGAAATTATTTTGTTGTCTAGCAGCTGGCAATCTCTGCTGGGTTTTTTTTTTTTAGAAGAAGCGACAGACTTGTTTGTTAAAACCGATCTGATGTTTCCTCAGAGCCAGGCTTCTGCTTCTAGATGACTTCCTCTATTGGATTGTAACTGTTTCTTTGTTTCTCACCCAGTGGCCATCATCAAGACCTTCCACTACATGGGCTTTGAGATGGTCAAGCCGGGTAACCCAATGGTACCAGCCCGGCCCGACCTGGCCTTCATGGTTTACTCTCTGGACAACAGCAGCTCGGATGAAGAGTGATCCTCACTCCCTCCCTCACCCACCCACCCCTTCCCTCCCCACATCCCTTCTTGTTTTTAACCCTCTGACTGGGCCGCCATGGAGCCGCGGTCCTCCTCTGTGTCACAGACTCCTCATGGAGAGAGGCTCACCGTGATGTCGCTGCATTTCTCCCGCAGATCGGAGAGGCTGCAGTTTGAACTAAGTCATCACATTTAATTTGGCCTTCTTTTGTCCCCTCATCCTCACTTTCTCTTTTTGCTTCATCGTTTTGTTTGCCTCAGCACAAAAAGGAAAAAAAAAAAAACTTCGGGGAAGTCGGCATTTTCCCATTCAGCAGATCTGCTCCTCCAAACGGATTCAATCTTTTTACTGTGTGTCTTTGAGTGCTGTATGCGGCGCAGGCTATGATGTTAGGGGAATAAATGATGTTTATGGTATGTTTGGGTTTCTTTTTTTTCATAAGGTTATAATCCTGATCTGTTTCTTTGAACACACTGACGGTTCCTTTAGCTTTCTGCAATATGCGTCATTCCAGCATGTGTCCCCCTGGTTCAAGCAAAACACTGCACTAAACGAACCGCCCCCAGCCCCATGCAAGCCTCAACAGGACGTCCTAAAGCTTTAGTCATACAGCAGGTGCTTCTGTGCCTAAAGAGGAGCATGCATATTCAGACCTGTGCTTTAATCAATCAGGCTGTCCTTGCAGAACTCATCATGCAAATGCAGGGAAAAAATAAAACACTGTAGCAAACACAGCTGTCTAAACTATTATTTTTTTTATTTAGTTTTTTTTTTTTTTTGCCTGAACTAAACGCCAAAGAATTGTCTGTCGTTGAAGTTCTAAGTATAAGTTACTCATCACATCCTGTATATCAACTGTTACATTCCCCAAACGTACCGTTTGCCCCTCCTCAGCTTCACATCTGTGCTTCTCATTCAAGCTCTCTTCTGCTCCCCGACTCTAAGCTGTTCAAGGTCAACACATGAAGTTTTATTTTGTAATCAGAATGAACATTTTCTCTGCTGTTTTATTTTTTTATTTTTGTGACTATGCAGGGATTTACCTAATTTTGTTCTTAGTTAACGACAGATGTTCAGTGACGATCCGCACTTATCAGATTTGTCCTTTTGGCAGGGGTTGGTGTTTCAATAAAGGTTCTTAAGAAAATGTGTTTTGGTTTTACTTTGAAATATAAAATCTTTGAATGTCTTCTTGCTTTAAACTGCTTTTCTTTTTGCTACAATCCTGTAAGATTATTTTCATTTGACTTAAACTGTGACGTGAATAAAATCAACTTCAAATCAACTCTAAAAATCAGAAAGACACGTCAGAAATGCACTTAATGCTTTTTCTTTTTGCTTTGAGGAACCAGGTGGTGACAGTATTATGTTGTGGGAATGCTTCCACATAAATAAGAACGTTTACAGGTTTAAAACATCACGGTTAGGTCTGACTGAAGCTGTGCTAAATTTGCAAACAGGACAAAGAAGTGGAGAGACACTTAATTGGTTTTCCACACTTCAGTTATTAAACATTGAAAACGTAACTTTTTTTAAATGTCCTTATAGGACCCTGCTTTGTGGGTGTTAAGGCATGTAATAAAGTTGGCCACTAACTAAAAAGATTACCGTAATACATAAAAGCAAGGGAAGCATCGAAGTTAGAACTGATGTTTCAGTTTTGGCTGATGTTCACCTCAGAACCCTCAACAAATAATCTCCCAGGTCAGAAGAAGAAGCGATCTGTTCCCAGGACTCTCCTTTGAAATGGCAGCGAAATTTTACAAAAGAAGACAGGAAGCATTTCAGGACAGTTAAGCTGCATTGGAACCATATTTCTCAGATATTGTCCCAAATTTCCCCTCATCCTGTTGAAGATTCTCAGTCATCCAGGTCCTAGTCATAACAAAAAAGTTTAACAATCCACTGGACTTTGTTTCCAGGTTTGAAGATGTTTGACTTCTTTAATTGAAAAAGCTTCCTGGATGGTAGGTGAAACATCTTCAAACTTGGGAACAAAGTCCAGTGGATTGTTTTTTTTTTAACCCTCGTACTGTTCAACGGCAGTGGATGGCGTCATGATTTCACCTTCAAGGAAACTGAGGAAGCTGCAGATCTAGAGCCCAGTCTAGATGCTTTAATGTAACTGCATGGCCCCATGTCACCCTGGAGCTGTGCCACTAATCCCTGAACTGAACCGCAAGAAGCAGAGAGTCTCCTCGTGGCCTTAATCTTATGGTCACTTTACATAAACTCTCCTCACAGGGACGGAGATGAGCGATTACAGCATCCCTGTTTCCACTGTCCGACATGGGATATTTAAACTCCACTGCTAATCCCCTCTAAAACATTCACTCTGCTGCAGTTTGGATGAGAAGCGGCGCTGCTGGGCTGCTTGTTCCTTCTCTGGGTGTTGCATCTTCAGTTCAGGAGTTTCATGACTGAGAACATTATTACTGGTATAGAGTAAGTAATTACATGGAAAATGTCCATGTGCCATCAGCATAATAATGCCACTGCTGTATATCATTGTAGGGATGGTGCGTTTGGAATTAGGTGTTTTTAGCATGATAAATATGTATCACACCAGCTGTGTGGCTAGAGCGAAGCTGAAGCTTCAATCCACAGTCAAGTACATCTGTAAATCCATAGAAATCATGGAGCAATGAGGAAAATATAAACCTTTTGGGTGCAATGTCATGTATGAATGCGCTCCGTTTCTTTTTAGAGGTTCTTTATCTGGAAAATGTGACACACTTGAGACTTTACACAGAGTATTAATTGAAAAAGTGACACTAATTATCTGTGAAAATAGGGGTTGATCAACAAATAAAACAACAGACTACTGATCCCCTGCAAACTAAAATAAATATTTATATATATTTATTTATATATACAAAGAGAAGTAGAAACCAAGTAAAACCTTTTTTCAAAACTTATGAGAACCAAACAAATGTAACTAAATATTTAAGCAAACAATTTAAAGAGATGATTGTTTTAGTGGTCTTGGGGCCACAAAGAAAGGACTCCAACACCTTTGGTGTTTATTTAGTTTTAGAACGAATCAGCAGGTCTTGATCCCTGGACCTTTGGTCCTGATGTGGATCAGATGTTACAGTTCAGAAACCAAAGTATTGAAATGCATTTGATGTTGAAGCCAGTGAAGTTGCAGTGACAGAACAAAATTCCAGCAGCAGAATTCTGCACAGGCTGCAACCATTCCAGGTTTTTTTTTTTTTTTTTTATGTGTGAAGTGCATTACAGTATAAAAAGATGAGATAAAACAAAAACACTGATCCAGAGTTCCATTTCTGGATGAGAGGCAGGAAAGCAAAGTTTGACAATATTTCACAGATGCCAGAAAGAGCAACAAAACAGAGATTTTCCATGATTTTCATCTTTTATCTTTACTTTTTTTCCTGGTGCAAAGATGACTGGGTGGCATTTAATCAAAACTAGATCTCCTCTAAATTTGACAGCTTTTCTGGATCCATTTTTGTACTTGTTACATTTTATCTTTTTTTTTTGGTTAACTTTGACTTAGACAACTGGTATTGTCATTGTCATACACAGAGTGTATAAAAAACTGTTGTTTATTTAATAAAGGAACCCTGTTTTGAACATACACTCACTGCTCAGTCCATCACAGTAACAGTCAGGATAAGAGTTTTAAAAAACACCCCCTTATTATTAGGATATAGGATTATATGTACCTTATTGCACAGTGAGGGCAGTCATTAATAACTGTATAAGATGTGGGGCACCAGGGACAAAAACAGGCACAGCTTTGTGTTTTTATGTCCATGTGAGGACATTCTGGGTGTTTTCAAAAGATGTTTTCTTTCGTGAGACCATATAGTTTGTTTTTCAGTTAGATGATGATGTTTACATGTTTTAAATAATGGCGTTTGTGGGGAACTAGTCACTGGGACATTCTCCAGCTCATTCCGATGGATCTCAAATCTTTTCCACATCCAGGATTATCCAGATTATAAAACACTAATTTAGTTTACATTATATGGTAAAAAGGAGGGTTTCAGTGTTACAGGGTGGATATTGTGCTTTATTTCAGGAAAGAACCTTTAATAATCATCTATTTCCTATCAATGCCTGCTTGTCTTTTCAGGCTCACAGGGGGGCTGGTGACTGAATGAGGCAACTCCCTGGATTATAGTCTGTTCTTCAGAAACACTCAAATCAACCTATTTGTTCTTAAGAAAGTTCAGTCATTCTTCACTGCTCATCCTCCGCATTCTGTTTTATCTCCTTCTGTTTTTCTCAGCTTTATCTGCTTCTTCTTTAGCCTCTTGTTTTGCCCACTCCACACATTTCACCATCCCAACCCAGGACTTCCTCTTTTAGCTAAGAATGGCACTTTCACCAATGAAAAACAGGAATAAACCAAACAGAAATAAATCAAACTCTTTTTTTTTCTATTTCCCCAGCGACTCGTTCTAAGAGCAAATGCTGACCGCCTGGCCTCCTAATAAACTGGTTAGACAGGAAGTGTTACCTGGTGTTTACCTTTCTGTCTACTCTGAGTTTTTCAGCCTCCTTTCTGTACAGATATATGAAACCATATCTGCTCAGACTGAGAACTGAGACTGGGTTATATAAATAAACTAAGAATAAAAAACTAACAAAAACAAAAGGTCTCAAAAGCATCCTTCTTGAGGAGAATGTAAGAAAATATATATCAGAGATTAACTCCAAACCTCAAGTTTTTAGAAGGGAGATGCTCGAAATCTACATCAACTGATAAAAACACAGCAGGTTCTTTTGGCAGTTTACCTGTCAGCCTTCAGATCAATGAGATGCTCTGTACCGCCCCCTAGTGTCACATTCTGACATTCCCCCTGAGCTTTTTGAAGATTGTTTAAAAGCCTTTGTACTTCACCAAAGGATCTTTAAAGTTTACAGTTGTTCAGTTTTTATTGGATTTGTTAAAAGTTCTTAGTGATACTTTGAAAGCCTGACTAATATCACTACACCATTTTAAAAACCTTTTCTCTCACATGTCTCTTTTTTCCAATTGGTCTTTGTTATGTTTGTTTGTTATCATTTGTTTGCTGCGCTATACTTTCTTTTGCGATTTTTGAAATGGTTTCTACTTCTTTGTGTGTGGAATAAAATTAACTCCATTATTGAACGTCAGCATTTTTGGGGGTCACTGCCCCGAGTGCCCCAAGGACCACGGGTACCGCTGATGCCATGACCTTCCATGTTTTCTCCATCTCTTCTCTGAGCCCCTGATATTTCTCTAGTTTCTCATGTTCGTTTTTCTTGATGTTGCAGTCACTTGGTATTGCTATGTCAACCACAACTGCTTTCCTTTGCTTTTTATCCACCACCACAATGTCTTTTTGGTTTTTCATTACCATTCAGTCTGTCTGTATATGCAATATATGATATATAACAAATCTGAGTATATATATATATATATATATATAAGCCTATAACAGCATAACTACAGGAGAGAGAGCAGAACGTTAGAGATTGAACAAGCAGATTCTGCAGAATAGGAGAATAGAGATAAAATGAAGCAGAATGATGAAATGGGGGTCCCTATGTCCTCCAGCAGTCTAAGCCTATAGCAGCATAACTATAGAATATCTCAGGATAACCTGAGCTACTCTAACTATAAGCTTTATCAAAAAGGAAAGTTTTAAGCCTAGCCTTAAAAGTAGACAGGGTGTCTGCCTCACGGACTAAAACTGGTAGTTGGTTCCACAGGAGAGGAGCCTGATAACTAAAAGATCTGCCTCCCATTCTACTGATCAGGGGGAAAATCTAGGATTCTCGGAAATCAGGGGCTTAGCCCTGAGGGTGAAGATGAGAGTGTAGACTTCCTGCTGATCCCGTTGTAATGTAAAATATGACAGATTACTGGATTAAAGAAATTTTTTTTATACTACATGCTATCACACATAAGAATTCATTTAACTGTGTTTTTTCCTCTTTATCAACAAACTATGTGTGTTTGGGGAATCATTATTTGCCAGAGTAATGAGAAGGGAATCAAATATTTTAGTCATCTAATATAATCCGTTCCCCCCCATTACATGGGAAAAAAAATAAACAAATCCTTTGAATTTTAAAACTGTGTTTTTTTTTCTATATTATGTTTGAAACATTTATTATTTTATATTTTGAAATCCAAAATAGTTCAAATAAATATTTCTGTTGTTTTGATTATCTTTATGAAATGTATTTTAATTCTCGATTCAAAATGTCTGCAGTAGCATTGCCCCAGACATTTGGTTTGAACTTTTTTGGAATATTTGTAAATTGTTAGATAAACATTTAAAGAGAAAATATATTTCATAAAGATCATCAAAGGGGGAACTGATTATATCAGGTGGCTAAAATATATGATTTCCCTCCATAACTCTGGCAAATAATGATCAAATGTCACCAAATCCACAGAGTTTGTTGTTGATGAAGAGAAGAATAAACACAGTTAAAGACTTGCTGGTAAATTAATTTAATCCCATGTTAGGGAGGGGGAAATAATTATTTCAGGCAGCTGAAATAATGGCTTCAATGCGCCTCCCGACACAATGCGCCTCCCGACAGAATTTCATACAACACCGGGACAAAGAAGTCAGTCAGAGCTTCACATTCTTTTTTTCTTCAACATTTACAAACAAACATGGAGCTTCACATCCCTGGGACATCTGTTTGTTTTAGCAACAGCTGGTCGTGACAACTTCTTCTTCTGCACGGTAATGCTACAGGTTGCATTCCTGCGCATGCTGCCACCATCTGGTGAATTTCAGTACTGCATATTTTACTCAGCTCTGCTCAGAAGTGAGATCCGGGACTCTGGGGGAAACATCCGGGGCTGTAGCCCAAGTAGCCATCCCCTAGATCCGCCACTGCTACTAATATATTCTTTAGAATTTTTTTTTTATCAGATTGAGCTATACGAGTCAGATTCTCTTTACTTCAGGCACATCTTTTCTCTGGGTTGAGGTGCAAAGAGGCATTTATATTGATCTAGAACAGGGGTCTTCAACGTTTTCCAGGCCAAGGACCCCCAAACTGATGACAAGATGGAGCGGGGACCCCCTAATTATATATATTGTATGACATTGTGTTATATCAACCTGGTCCTATAGTCACTCTATTACAGATGGAGTAATGTAAGGAAAGTAATTTCTCCCTGGGATTATTAAAGTATTTCTGATTCCTGGTTGATGGGACAGGTGTTGTGAATGAAACGGTGCCCAGCTTGAAAGAGTTCCTGTTTGTCGCTGAATGTGTGCATTGATGACGGAAAGACATCTTCTGCCTCCATTTATGTGTTTACTACAGTGTGTTGAATTCATGTTAATGTGGATTTAAAGACATTTCTATTCAGGAGGGAATATAAAAAAAAAAAAATGAATCAACCAAAAGTTTCGCGACCCCCATGCAGTACCTCCGCGGACCCCCTAGGGGTCACGGACCCCCTGTTGAAGACCTCTGATCTAGAAGGACATCAGCATCATTTTTAATGGTCAGGAGCAAGCATTTGATTATATCATCAGTCTATATTTTTTCCTTTTTTTTCAAAATTGTTTTTGTATTTTTATTATTTTATTATTATTTCTTTTTTGATTCTATTTTTTTTTTATTTTTTTGTACAGATTTTATGCTGTTTCTGATTTTTTTTAATTCATTTAATTTTTCAGATGATTTTTTCTCAGATTAAGTTTTGCAAATTGAATTCCATTCAAATTGTGTTTTTCAGATTACATTTTTTTCACCAATATGAAGATTCAATGCAGACCATTGGGATCATCGCTCTTCGCTTGGCCCCCAGTTTTTAATCATGTCAGAGTTGGTCCTCCATAGTAAAATGTGATTCTAAAACGTTTAATTCGTAAACCCCTTCTGAAAAAGACAAATCGAAAAGTTAAAATATTAAAAGCATTTTGAAAAAATAAATGGAAAAAATTTAAACAGAGGAAAACAAAAAAATTGCTTTGAAACCCTTCTTTTTGGTATTAAATATTATTTCTAGACTGCATTTTTATTTAATTTTTTTTTTTTTTTCAGTTTCAAAACTTGTTGTTTGCTTTCAACAACAATAGAACGAAATTCCCTGCGCAGTAATCTTTTTAATGGATCCGGTTAAACATTTTTACTCAGTGGCATCCCGAGGACTGGATTTGGGAACCACTGAAATAAAAGATTAAGAATTTGCAAGGTTGTCAATAATATGTACAGCTGTTTGACATCTGCAGGTCATCAGAAACTCTGTTCTTTTCAATGTTTGAACACTTATTTGACATTCTTTATCTTCTATATCATTGTGCCGCTCCTCTAAATAACCACTAGGAGGCATCTTTGTCCTTATTATTAAAACTCAACTTGAGCTGTCAGAGGGAAATAAATGTGTTACTTTGTTTTTTGTAATGTAGAATAAGACGCTTTTTAATCAAACATGAAAAGAGATGCGAGGTGTCAAAGGTCAGCCCTTGCATAAGCTTTTAATCAGTTGAATCCAAATTACTCTGTAAAATGCTGACCAAATATTAGAAGTTAACTAACAAGACAAATATTACAGTTTTAAATCACAGCCTTGCAGTAAAATATTTTTACCCAACCTGACAACGTTAAGCAACATCCAATCTACAATAACATTACCTTAAATAATCAGATGCAACCTGCAATTCCTTATTTCTGATGCCAGTTAGATTCAACATGCTAAATGCTGCTAAACTGACTTTGAACGAGCTTCTTTACATACTTAAACTGATTTTCTTTTGATTTACTTAGTAGCTAAAACTACTTTAAATTTAGCTATTTTTTCAATCAAACCTTTTTTTACAGCATCTTACTTCCAGTTTACTGTTTGTATTTCTTTCATCTAAAAGTTTAAAGCGCATAACAAGTAGAAAAACATACTTCATTAGTATACATAATAGGAACTAGATTCAGAACCCTGAGATCCACCAACAGTATGAACCATTTCAGAGACTGTGCCAAATATGGTAACAATTGGTTAGGGTAACCCTAAGCTATAACTTAAGCACCTTATTGTTGTTATTTTATCCGAGAAAAATTTTCATTTTATAACCTGGCAATAAAGACTTTGTTGTTACCACAAACAAATATAGCTACTGATTTATGTTTGTTCATTAAGTCATCATTTCAATTCAATTCAGTTTATTTCTATAGCGCCAATTCACAACTCATGTCATGTCAAGGTACTTTACAAATCACCAGATCATACAGTCAAATTGATTCAAAGTTTTCTATCTTAGAAAAACCAATTGATTGCATCGACTCATTGACTCGAAGGCAATCCCTCACACTAAGCATGCTTGTAGCGACAGTGGAGAGGAAAAACTCCCTTTGTGTTCAAAGGCCTGTAGCCCACCTTCAGATCACATAAAAACCCAGATCATTCCATAGACGGCTGATGGAAGGCAGAGAGCTGAAGCTTATTTACCAAATTTAATTCTGAGGTCATTTTTCACGAGCGCCAATCAGAAGGCATCCTAATTATCAGGTAAAAGGAAAAGAAAAAACTCAAGAAGTGTGTTGGAGAAAAGTTGAAATGTTTTGACAAATAAAAACCAGTCCAGATGACTTACTCAATTTGTATTAATTCTCCAAATTTGACACGTCTTACTATTCTTAAACAATTTATTCAACGACCTGACTTTATTGAAAATAAGTAGACCTTAGATGCCATCATATGAAACAGCTGTTGGTTGAGTGTTTTTAACTTTAAATTCTGGTTTTGTGTCTCTGAATAAATTATTTTGCTAATAACACTCTATGTCTGCTCTTATTTAAGACGACTTCATCTCCAGGTGTCATCCGTCCTGGTCTCACTTTCTTCCTTTGTCTATTAATTCCCCTCCCTCTGCAGTTTTCCTTTCATCTTAGTCCCTTGTGTCCAGCCTTCATTCTAACCTTGTCCTTTTAAATCATTTTGGCGCAGTTCATATTAGATAGACCTACTTTAGCTTTGTTTGGATTTTTGTGAACTGACCCTTAGCAAGTCTTGTAGTTAGTCAAGACCAGACCAACCAATTAATTTATCAAATTAAAATGTATTTATATAGCACTTTGCAACAATCAGCAGGAGCACAAAGTTCTTAACAAAGATGAGTAGAACCACAACATAAAGAAGAAAAAGTGAACATAGAAAACAGTAAAATTAAAAGGTTACAAAGAAAGAAAAAAAATTGAAATTGTCACACCATTACTACATATTAAAAGAAAGCCTGAACAGCTTGGACCTAAAAAGAGTGATATCTGTAACAGTGCAATTATCTGGGGTAACTGGTTCCAGCCTGGGGGCAGCAACTGGGAAAGCCTGATCACCCCACCACCTTGACCTTGGAACTTCTGAAACCAGCTGTCTTGAAGACCACAATGGCTGCTTGTGCTCCAGCAAAGTAAACATTTCTGACAAATACTCAGAGGTAAGACTATTTAAAGCTTCAAAAACAAACAATGACATTTTAAAAACTATTCTAAAATGCACCAGGAGCCAATGCAGGGTGTAGAGAAAAAAACAAAAAAGTGTTACAATAGTCCACCCTTGAACTAATAAAAGCATGAAGGTCTTTTCAAGGTCTTGCCAGCTCAGAATAGGCTTAACTTTTGCCAGACAAAGACCAATGAGTGCCGAGACCAAGACCAGACCAAGACATTTGGAGGCAGAGACCAGGACAAGACCCTGGTCGTACTTGTTGCTGTCTGGAGGTGTGATCTTGAATATAACACTACCCTAGGCTGTATAGAAATATTTCTAATTTTATGCTCCTGATTTGAGTACCTTATTTCTCTGCCTAGAACAAATACTTTTAATCTTGGGTCTTTTGTTCTTGTTACCTTACTTGTTGTTTAAGGGAAAAAGCTTATCAGATATAATCTGGAAACTCCAACAATTAGCCATAGATGTTGAAACAAAGGGCTGACTGGAAAACAAGACAAGTAGGAATAAGTATGTCATCCCAGGTCAGTAGTTTCTTTGAAAACACGTTTTTTTATCTCACTACAATCAATTACTCATCAGTCATTCTTCTCATTGTAGTGAGCTACTATTAGCTCTGTAAAGACAGCTGTGTATGTTTAAAAACAAACAAACTCAGGATAATAATTTTAGTGACTGCTTCTAAAAGTTTGCTAGTTATAAGTGTCCAAAAATGAGAAACATTTAAGATGATCAGATTTGGTTAATGCAGAGTTAAAGACTGCTCTTCTTTAAAAACCAAACAAAAGGAAATCCAAATTTAATGACAGCAACTCATCACAAAGTAGTATGTGATGTAAAAGATCACAGCGTAAGAGAATGCTGACATGCTGAGATGCTTTCCAGAATAGAATTTAAAATCCTCCTTCTCACATATAAAGCCTTAAATGGCCAAGCTCCATCTGATATC
>NW_015150866.1:622668-624946 GCF_000732505.1 Cyprinodon variegatus | reverse complement strand
TTATTGTTTATATTTTAACTCTTCCCTATTATGTTATTCTTAGACATTTTTCTAAGGTCCACATTTATGTGACCATTTTCAATAATCTTTCTGCTGCTGTAAATTTGCCCATTGTGGGACAATAAAGAGATTTTCTATTCTATTCTATAAAAGAGGTAGAAAGATATAAGTAAATCTAAATGATGTATGCATAAAAATATATCTGCAAAATCTCTAATATTCAACAAAACAATTTCTTAGTTAAGCATATTGTGCAAAACATATCAGATTTACAGTCCCCACACTGCAGATATATTAGAATCTGTCCTTAAATTACAGTCAAACCCATTTACACAGTAACAGATAAAGACCTTTAGATAAACCAAACATTACAGCCGCATATCTGACACCATTTCAGACGGAGCTATTCACATACTTCTATTATCAAACTGCACGTTCAATTTTCCCCACTGTTCGGCACCAAGTACCATGCTGGGTAAACCAAGGATACCGAGGATACATCGGACCCGTCCTTCAAATTAGGCAAAAAGAAGGACGCATTTTAAGGCTGCATAATGAGGAGTCTTGGAATCCGACCAGACCTCGGCGCCGCGCTATGACGTCATCATCCTTTGAATCTGGCCTTCTAACGATGCATCCCATGAATTCGAACAGGGCCATAGTCATCCCTGGGCCTCCTTCCGGTGGAACCCCTAGCACCCTGGAGAGAGTGTAGAGCTGATCCATTGTTCCACAGCCAAGACTAAAGCCACACTGTTCCTCCTGAAGCCCAGGTTTGACCATTAGCCAGACTCTCCTCTCCGGCACCCTGGCATAGGCCCTACTAAGGAGAGTGATTGGTGTGATTCTCCTATAGTTGGAACGCACCATCTGGTCCCCTTTCTTATGCAGGGGAACCACCAGTTCGGCCTGCCAATCCAGGGTAGTGTTCTGGACCTCCACGAGATGTTGAAGAGGCCTCTCAGAGAGCCAGACAATATCCAGAGCTTTAGGGTAATGGGGTGGATCTCTTCCAACCTCAAAGCTTTGCCGCCATGGAGCTTTTTTACCACCTGGATGACTTCATGAGGAGATCATCTGAGGAGATCATCACCATTCAATGATGTCCTGTTTAAGGGTGAGCAGCTCTACACTCCTGCTGGAAGGGATGCTAGTAAAGCACTGCTTTCCCCTCCAGAGGTGCCAGATGGTTTAATGCCAAATGATGGTTTTTCTCCATGATCTCTCCTAACTATTCCCAGACCTGTGTTTTTGCCTCTGCAACTGCCCTGGCAGTGGCACACCTGGCCTCATACCTTCTTGCTGCCTAAGGAGTCCCACAAGCCAACCAGGCTGCATAAGACTCCTTCTTCAGCTGGACAGCCTCCCTTGCTGCCGGTGTCCAGCACCAAGTTCGGGGATTGCTGCCATGACAGACATCATAGACCTTATGACCACAGCTACGGGCGGAGGAATCGACAATAGAGGCAGAGAACATGGCCCACTCAGATTCCATGTCTCCAGCATCCCCCAGAATCTGGGAACATAGAGTGAGTACCATAGAAAAAGAACAAGCAAACTGTGAACACTTCAACAATTATATCAAGATATGGAGAAAACATCATTAAAAAAAACATATCCTGCTCTATACTGATGATGTGTTATACCGCTTCATCATTTTTAGCCAAAGTCTATGTTCGACTCAATTCCCTCTCCATCCCAGTTCTTACTTAGTTTTAGGTTTCATTATGTCTATGAAGTTCATCACCGGGTTTGATTAGCAATTCATGACACAAATAGAAACTGGCCCGTGTTTGGAAATGTTTTGGCAGGAAAATGAGACAGATACTGTTGGTAGTCATCATGTCATGTCTGAGGAGGAGTCCGGGGAATTTTTTTGTTTAAAAAAAAAAAACCCAAAGATATGCTTTAATGTTGGATGGAGTATCTTAAAAACAGCATTATTAGATAAAAATGTTTGTGGCTTTGGGGTTTTTGTTTTGTTTTCTTCTTTCGAAAAGCCTAGATCCATCCATCCATCCATCCATCCATCCATCCATCCATCCATCCATCCATCCATCCATCCATGCATCCATCCATCCATCCATCCATCCATCCATGCATCCATCCATCCATCCATCCATAATCCATCCATCCATCCATCCATCCATCCATAATCCATCCATCCATCCATCCATAATCCATCCATCCATCCATCCATCCATCCATAATCCATCCATCCATCCATCCATAATCCATCCATCCATCCATCCATCCATCCATAATCCATCCATCCATC
>NW_015150866.1:590264-622347 GCF_000732505.1 Cyprinodon variegatus | reverse complement strand
ATCCATTCAGATATGTGTTTGTGTTCATGGTTGTTGTCCTGTGTGTCTCTGTTGCCCAGCGATGGACTGGGTACTCAACCCCCCGCATGCCCAGTGGCTGCTGGGAATAGGCACCAGCCACCGGAGGCTCTGCAATAACAAGCAGGTACAGAGTGCAGATGGATGGATGATGGTGAATGCAGAAATGATAAAGGATTGAAACAACAACCACACCCTCAGACGACAATAACCTTTTTAAATGATGTAAAGGTTTAACGAGGAGATATGACTACAAGGAAACAATGGGAGTTATTTAATTTTTTCATTTCTCATCATTTTCAGGAAGACGTACTCAAACCCTTTTTGCAGACGTTTTATAAGCAAACAATTGTGCCAGTTTGCTCCACAAGAAATCTGACGACATTATTTCTGTGCACGTTTCCATCTAAAATAAACATTCCAACTAAAAAGCTTGTAAAAGTCACCAAAAATGATCTCTTATTTTACTTTATGTACTGTAGATCTAGATTGTATTTGACTTTCAATTTCATTTGATTACCTTTAAAATGGGATGTACAGTATGTTGAAACTATTGGATCCTTATGTTTATGAAATAATGTTTAGATGAGAAGAAATTCACAAAGCTTCATTTGTCACAATATTGTATCCAGATAATAAACCCCAAAAGTTTTGAGAATATTTCTTATTTTAGCTACTTTAGACATTAAAACACTTGAGTTTTTTTCCCCCCAACAAGTTCAATGTTTCCCATTGAGGATTAGTGGTCTTTAATTATATGAATTCAATACTTTTTAAATAAGATTAAAATAATGGAGATGTGTTTATGGTTTCTAAATGTGAAAACATATTTTTATTGTAATATTGTTTCCCTTGTTGTCTTTTTCCTTGCTGGCAGATCAGATCAGGTTTCCTCCTGGTGAACCCCCTCAGTCGTCTCCATCAGCCCTCTCTCTGCCCCCAGCTACTGTCTCTTATCATTCCATGAAACTTCAGTCATTTTGGACCCTCACACCAGCCTGAATGTACAAGCCAAGGGGCCCCACAAAGCGGAGTAGGATTCCAGCTTTCAGGGCCGAAGGGAGGATTTCCTTTTCAGTATGTCTAGCTGGTAAATATGTCACCGGGCTGGAAGCCGATCCTGCAAAAAACAGGTGGAATGTTTTTAAAGCCGCCACAAGAGCCTGAGTGATGTGTTTCTTCACTCACACACTGAAAGGTAATGAGGGTCAATCCCCTGCCTGCAGAGGTGTTGTCTGTCAAGAGGCACTCTCCCTGCAGGGCTTCATCTGAGATCAACTGCTAAATCTTCTCAAATTGGATTCACTACATAGAGTATATCAGTACAACAAAAAGATATATATTTCACAGAACCACCGCCTGGTGGTAACAAAAATGAAGCGACAGTGACCTTTAAAGTGACTGAACGAGCTGTGACAAGGAGGTGCATTACTGGAAGGCACTACTGACTCAGCCAGCTTGTTATCACACCTGCCTGGAGGAGGAAAAACCTGTTACTCATTCTTATAATGAAGTTGCAGTAAGACTCTAGGTTTAATGAAAAAATTAGGTCAGCATCAGATTTCAGTGCTACCCACCACCAGTTAGAACTGAAGAGCCTCTTGGATGAAAAACAAAACATATTCTAGAAAACTTCACATCCAGTTACCCAAAACTGAACTTTTCAAGCTTGACCAGGACCTGGATGACGAGGAATCTTCCTTCATATCTCAGCAAAGGAAGAAATGGACACAATACAAGGTCTCAATTCTTACCCACCAGTGCATCTATGGAAATGCCCCGAAAACCTGAAGGAAATAAGGAACTGCTCATGATCCCGCCGCTCAAAACATTAATTTTTTACATGATCTGTCCGGTTGTATGACACACACTGTTCTTTTCTTAGTGTCACAGGGACCAAAACTGGCACATATATAACAACAACATTGCAGTAATACAAGATATATTCAGTTTGGTAGGGTTAGGGTAAAAGCTGAGGGATAACCCCTAAAGGAGCCAACCAGAGAATATTTGAAGCAGAAACGGAATGAAAGCAGGGAAGATGGCAGAGGAAGACAAATCAACACGACTGAAGCTGAACTGAGATACGACGAAACTATAAACCCAAGGGGAAACCTCAGAGATCTAAAACGTTCTTTCCAATTACTTTAAGAACAGAACAAAAGAGTAAACTGAAACACTAAGATGAAGGAGTAAAATTTAGGGCTGCAACAACGAATCGATAAAATCGATAAAAATCGACTTTTAAAAGCGCTGGCAACGAATTTCATCATCGATTAGTTGTGTCGCGCAATTAATGCGTCATCCGCCGCCGTCATCACATCCACTTGACTGGAACGGGGGAAGAAAAAAAAATAAGGCAGAGAGAGTCAGCGCCGCAGGTGCAGTGTTGCCAACTCAGCGACTTTTCAGACCCCTCCAGCGACTATTTTTCAAAAAAGCGACTAGCGACAAATCTGGCGACTTTTTACGGTGTCACTGGCGGCTTTTGGAGACTCTTACGTGAAAGCATGTATCGTTCCTACTCTGCCGTGGGGCGCCTCCCCCATCCCAACCTCGTTCTCCCGCTCCCGCAGGAGTCCCTCTCAGCGCTGCAGTCAGAGCCGCAGGATGACGGATTGACGGCGCAAATTGATCACAATAATTAAAATAGCCTGCGCTTTGTAAAGTGAAAAAAGTCGTAACATGCAACTTTTGTCAAAACAAATTAACATGGCACGGAACCACCATGTTTGTTTGGTTTTAAAGTGGGGAAACGTAACGTTAGTTTCTCAGGTAGCTCATCTGATGCTTTCCTTACCGTGTTAGTAGGTTACAGACAGTGATAAGGTTGACAACTTATTTTAATTTCATTTGAATTAGCTTAAGCAGCGTTTATATTTACTTTATAAATAAATTAACTTGCAAATTATGATGGCAAGGCTTTTAAAGTTTAAATCTTCTGGCAAAAATCCAGCAAGATCAGTAATATGTCAATTAATTATATGCCACATTCCCATGTAAATATCTGTCTTTGGAGGATGTGTTTTTTTTAGCACCCCTAGTTCTCTCATTTTTATTCCAAATACAATTTATAATTTGAATCACAGGGCTATTTTTATCTCTATGGTTCAGTATTTTCTCAAGTAGCAACTTTAACTGCTATACTTTCCTGTCTTAAAAGGCAGAACTCTTCTAGTAAAAAAACAAAACTCATTTGTTGAAATGGGGGGACCTATTGTTTGAACCCCTTAGGGACTTTAAAAAACAAAAATGCCTGTCTTTTTAGCGCTTTATGAAACAAAGTACCCTATATTTTGTGGATGTACAGCTACATTTCTCATGTAAGTTTGAGTAGTTTTAACACAAACATTTATTTTTCATATTGCACCAGTACAGTTAATGAGCAACCTGTATTTGTGTGCTTGTTTGTTCTGTCTAAAATGTTTATTTTGGAATAAAGTGGTTAATATAAAAAATATTTTTGTCCGATTCATTGATTAATCGAAAAAATAATCGTCCGATTCATCGATTTTTAAAGTAATCGTTAGTTGCAGCCCTAGTAAAGTTATACGGTAACACTTTAGAGAACATAAACAGAGACGTAAAAGAAACCCAAATACATCATAACAGAAAGAGTTCTGAATAATTTTGGTCCTTAATGTACATTTTTATCAAACCGATGCTTTGTATACAGCCTTATTGTATTATATGTCAGGCTGTGACTCTTCATTATTTGGTTTCATTAAGTCTCGTTAAAGTTGCAGTCATTCTAGTGACTTTATTCGACTTGCCTGATGTAAGCTGCTGGTGTTGACTTTAGCACATTAGCATGCCAACATGCATCTGATTGAAACGTTGGCCACGATGCAACAACATTTTCGTATATCTCTTCCTTTTTCTCCAACCCATGGATTCGCCACATTGGATTCAACCAGGGGGGGATTTACCATTAGGCAATACTAGGCAGTTGCCTAGGGCCCCAAATTTCCTAAATCCGCCCCTGGCTTCAACAAAATATTTTAACTTCCATAAACGATCCTCGTCAACCTGATGCAGTCCACCTGTGCGTAAGAAGGTGTTCATTCACAGAAATGGCTTTGAAGACGATGAAGCACCAGTTAAAGGACAAGCAGGGGAATCAAGCACAAGTGCTGTACATGCTGTGGTTTAACAGTTATAGAAGTAGAAATAGACTTCCTATTCCTAGGGGTGGACCCATTCTTCCTGTTCAATTTATCATGTTTTGTAAGCAAAACAAGGCTTTGTTTTTGATCCACTCTATAAAGCTTAGAACTCAATGCTAATTATGACATTTTGAATTAAAAATGCTTCCAGGATGGGAAGAAAAACTTTTGGAATCTAAGTCCAGTGGAATGTTTTTATTCTAACTTTTTTTGAAGTAAAAATAGAATAAAAAAAAAAAATAGAATAATAATAGAGATAAAAAAAAAATCATCTGAGAACAGTCAATAAAACCTGCTGATGGAGGCAACAGGTACAATATGTGATCTAAATGCTTAATATGAGTCACCTTCAACCAACACAACAAGATGCTGCTATATCTCCTTTTACTACACACACACACACACACACACACACACACACACACACACACACACACACACACACACACACACACACACACACACACACACACACACACCTGTCCTTCATCTCCAGATCATATCTGTCTTCCCTTCATTTTCTCACATCACTGGTGATATAAGTGTTTGCTCCATTAAACCCAGAGTCTAAGTTTTTTTAATAATTTTTTTCAGCTTAATCAAACTTTTTAAGCAGTAAGCCCAGTAACTAATGTATTTGTAACATCTCGATATCCATACACATACAATGTATAATAGAAAGTATAGGGTCCCCATCCAAATCGTAGCATTTAGGCATTTCAGACACTTCCATTGCAACCGGTGTGTAGAACCTGGACCTGGGAATCACTGCTAGAAATATCTGTGTCCAAGTCAACAGCTAAATGTTCCACAGTCTTTCCCTGTGACTCACAAATGAAGAGATAGGCTCCTTGAAATCATCATTTGGAGTGAGTGGATGCTGAGGAGGAGAGGGAGCAGAGGTCACCAACGGTCTTTACAGTCCTCCAGAGATCATATGGTCTCCATGACCAAAAAGCTGCATTCATCATTACATACACAAAAAGTATTTGCCTTAAATGACCTCACTGCATTCAGTTAGCTGCACTTTAAAGCGATGGAGAAGTGTACTCTGGTATGGAGGCCATGCCTCTCTGTCTGGCATTCCAAAGGATGTCTGGTTTTGGTATTTGCCAGGTGAATGAGACTTGCTTAACTGTATCATGTCAAGTGTTTGATTTGGTTGATGGTGGGGGTCGGGACTGAAGGTGTGATGTTGGACTGTTTTCTTTTTCAGGAAAGCAGCTCTGCTCACAAGTCCTAACCTTCAGTTTAGAAAAAAATAGTTGGAAGATTTTAAGTTCTTCGCTTTTTTCAAAACCATATGTATGATAAACGACCTTTTTGATGCAGAAAAACCGGACTCAGTTCTGATCCCAGCCCAAGAGAAGTGCTGAATGTAAGGGAAGGGAGGATGTTTGCTTTTTTGATCAATGCCAGCGTTTCCTCCTCTCTTAGTTCGCTGTTACTTTAAATTCTAGCAAGCCTGAACTGATCCAGACTTGCTATTAAGGGCTGAACAGAACACTCTCCCTACCCACTACATGGTTTGGGACAGCCCTTCATGTGGCGGACCCTCCGTGGGAACGTGCAAACGGAAGGTTAGGGTTTAGGGGCCCGTTTGGAGTTTGGCCATAAGTTCACTATAATAATGAAAAATGATAGGAAGAACACAGGGTCTTATTCTACCTGCTTCCTAAATGGCAGCACTATTTGGACAGCACTTACCATGGCAAACACTGACGCACATCTGCCTTAGATGCCGTAACAATTAAAACTCCATTGAACTTGCTTAGCTTCAAATTGTTTGATTTTTTTTTTTAACCATACATGTGGCTTAAATCTACATTAATAGCATTTTCAACCAATTTAGACATAATTTGACATTTATATCTACGTTTCACTTTTTACTTGCAACCCTCTCAGAGCACAAGCAACATGCTCTAACCACTAGACCAGTGCGCTTCAGAAAAAGAAGTTGCTCAAGTTTTACCTATTAATAAAAACAATATTTAGACTTCTGTTGATTAAATGAAATAAACATAGTTATTGATGCACTTTTACTACTGTAAATACCTGTTATACACATAAATATGGGAATAGACTATAATGGGAGAATTTGCTTTCTGACTGCGAAGTACTGATTAACAGAAAGTTAACTAGACTAGAAAGGGAAATAAAATAGATAATTTCCCTAAAGAAACGGCATAAAATTATTTTTGCAAAACCTTCCCCTAGTCCCAAGTAACTGATTTTGTTACCTTTACTGACACACATCAAATGTAAAGAAGTTTTTTTTCTCTCAGCCATAATGTGTTAAGTCATCCAAAACTTATAATTCCTGCTATGAGTCCCCTGGGATTTCAAACTGTACTTCCAGACCACCTCCTTTGGATGAGCTCCCAGGCTATGCCATCAGCAAGTGGTTGTGGTTTAACAGCTGCTGTGTGTGTAGTTCAGAAGAAAAAGAAAACTTTGACTGTTAGATGGAAATGATAAATCAATAACAGAGTCCTGTTTCAGACTCTTACAGTTTATCCGTCTTCTGTCACTTATCTGTGAGGTTCACAGAAAGCAGGGCCCAGTCTCCAGTAGTCTATGGGATGCATCCTGAACAGATCGTGATCCATTGCAGGGCAAAACAGAGACATAAAACAGTGCACACATTCACACCTTGAGTCACTGAATGTTGGACTGTCGAAGGAAGCCAGAATACACTGCAAAAAAATGAAATCTAAGTAAGTCATTTTTTCTGCAATTAAGCAGGTAAGTAAGACACTATACCAATGGAACAAGACAATTTATATTTAAAATGAGAAAAAACGACAACAGTCTCTTATTTCAAGTGCATAATGTCCGTCCTTCCAGGACAAAACTCAGTAGACGATTCGTCTGAATGCGCTGGAAATCTTTTCATAACAACAGAAGGATTCACGTTTCCACTACCTTTGCTTTACGAAATATCAAACTTCATTTCATCTCCTCCTGTTATCCTGGAATCCCCCAAAGCTGGAAAAAACATTTTCAGTCTCTGGGGCCAGTAAAACATTGCAACATATTCCTCTGATCTCATCCCTGACACAGAATTTTGAGCCAAAATACAGACATGCCCCTTTGCATATAACTGACAAGCACCGCCCGAAGGCGACATATTAGAGATGTCACAGAACTGATCCTGAGAGATATCCTCCTACTGTGGCTTTACACATGAACGTTGGCTCATAAATGCATTGCACTGCTCAGACATCAGATGCAGTTATACCCATGATTCATCATGGCTGTCATCTGGAAGATCCGCAGTCATTCCCAGGAGTCAATACTGAAAACATTGTTTGTCTAAACCATTGCAAGCTCTGGGTTAAACTGGATCAAAGGTAGGTTTTTGTAAAGTGGTTGCTAGATAGGCAGCTGATTAACCCTGTAATGCCAAATGTATCATATTTGATATATACGGTTTCTGAAATGTTTTGCGTCTGATGCCTTTTGCATAATTTCATGGTAAAAATTTTGCTCAAAATCCTATTGTACACAATCAGATATACGGTACCTGATAAGAGAGGGCATAAGACTACACAAAAAATAATCTTGACTTATTGCATAGTAATAATTTATTAATATCAAAAATGTATTTCTGTTTTTTCTTTTTACATATTTTGTTAAAATGCCAAATAAGGACTTCAAACCAAAAAAAAGTAATTTTCTGTTTTGCTTTATTCTTGGATCGGGCTTTAAAGGGTTAATTAACGGTTTGTTTGTTTTATGTCAAATTTGGTGTCACTCATATAAAATATCTTGTTCTACTTTATCATAAGAATACATTAAAATACGTATTTTTACTCACAATGAATTCACACATAATGTCTAAAGCATCTAGACTTTTACTGATGGAAGCCAGGAGGCTTAGCAGGCCAGCAGGGGGCGCCAACGAGCGCTGGAGATGTTGACAGATTTTTAAACTGCCAGACTATTCAATAAAGGAATGAGCAGGATGAAACCTTTTTGAATCTTTGCTTTTCAAAGAATCCAAGATAATTTAAAAGTTAAATTCCAACTTCAGCTAAGATTTTAAATTATATATCATACAATTAAGTTTCTTTGATCATATTTTGTATTATGCTTCCAGTTATAATTAAACTCTAGGAGATTTTCATGGTTCCCGGGGTCCACAAAACAAAAACAAAAATCACTTAACATTTAAACATTCATTTAAAAATTAAACATTACAGACATTATTATAGAGGTCGTCAGAACTCATTCCAATAAAATATTACATTCATATCCAGTACATTAGTTCTGACTTTCATACAATCAATATGTTCATTCACAACTCACACATTTAAATAGTGCATTCTTAAATAATATTTAAAAGATGCTTTACTATTCAGTTCATGTATATTAAGTGGGCAGTTATTCCAACAACTGATGGCATGATAAATAACTGTTCATTTGATTTTGGACATGTAAAATCACCTGACTTTGTCATATAAGAATGAACCTGACCACGTCTGAAAATTTGGTTATATAAGAAAACAGGTTGAGAAGAACAGACCGTGTTTCTAAAAATGTTTTGTTGTATTGCAAGCCAACCTTTCAAAACAAAAACAACTTGTAATACATCTGAACCCATTTTGAGTCCATTTCAACATATAGCTGACAATTTCTTGTTAGCACGATCTCTGAAACAAGCAAAGCACACAAAGCCATGCTGATAATTTAGTTAATTTATTGTTGGCTCTTTGGTCACATCTGTCCACATACAAGGTCAAACCGTGAAGCTCGGGTCACCTAATAGCGGATGCTGCCTCTTTAGTCCCACCAAACCTTCAGTTTAAATACTCACAAAAAAACATAAGATTATCCATCAAATTCCATACTTTAAACTCTTCATGCATGCTGAGGTAGTGAATGCAATTTAATTCATCCACTCTTATCACCTCATGTTGAGGTAAAGATGGTGTCTCCAATGGGACAAGGAAGGGACAGGGAGGATGATAAATAAATCTGCATCATAATCTAGTTCATGTTCTGTTAATCTATGTACAACAGCTGGAGTTAAAATAGAAGTTTGCAAAAGCAGATTACAATTGACATAAATCTTACTCTGCATATTAAAGAAAAGCTGTCTGATCAGGTTATGCAAGTCCAAGTATTTCATAATTTAAATAATTTATTGTAAAAAAAAAAAAAAAAAAAAAAAGCATATAAACCTATTATTATTTAGAAAAAAAAAAAAAAAAAAAAAAGTAGTCCAGATTACCTAAAACAGCCAGTTTTTGTGCTCTTACTCCTAAATTGATTGTGCAAAGTGTTGTTTTAAACAAATAGTCTTTGCTGTTTTGGGTGTTGTTTGTTTCACTCCGTTGTTTTTTAATGTAATTTTATCCTCCCCATTAAAGTGTGAGAGAATAGCACCCTGAGTAGAGCGCCATATTGCCTCTATATGTAAACATACCTCAGATGCAACATAATTCACTGTGGGCAGAGGATAAGCCATTCTCCTGTTGAAAACAATTTCACTTTTTCTAACTGGAGGGTCCTCCCCAATCACACCCACCCACACACGTATCACCATAAAGCTCCCACCCCACGCCGTGCGTGGACGCGCTTTGCATAGATTGTGGACGTGAAAAAAGGAGAGAGGGAACTGAGAGCAGAGAGGAGGAGGAGGACGCAGGACTACAGCGCGGAGAGAAGGCAGAGTCTGGATGATATTCGCAGCAGATCCGGAGCGCCGAGCCGCCGGAAGAGCTGACGTGGTGGGGATCGTGGAGTAGGATTGCCCCCCTTTCCCCTCCCTTCCTCTGCGGTGAAATCAAGCCGAGGTTTTCGCGCAGGACGCGCGCGGCTCGCTGCTCTTCCTCGTCAGAAAAGAGGAAGGTTTCCGGAGGAGCGGAGTGACGGAGGTAACGCTTGGTTTTGGTGTAGCGCAGCTGTCAGTCAGTCAGTCAGTCTGTCCATCTGCAGCCTCCTGCGCTCAGCCTCAGCAGAGCCGCGGGTTCGGCTCCTTACAGAATGTCCCCCTGTCCTGTTTGCTTACATAATGCAACATTCCAGATGTTGCAGCGTGTGTCTGTGTGCGCTGCAGTCCGCCATAGATCTGTGATGGTGACATCCTGTGGAGCGCCATCCATTCAGGGCCAGCCCTCAAAGCTGGCTGCATTGTCGCAGTGAGATCTGATGATTATGTGGAGCTGGCGGCGTAAAGGCTGCAGAGCTCACTGTTTGTGCGTTTTACTTCCCCTTTTTTACAGGACCCCCCCTCCCCTGCTGCTCCATCAGTCTGCTGCTGAGTGATGGGGCCTGGCTGCTTTTTATAGCTGGACCAAGGACATTCAGATGCAGCTCTTTAAAGGAGAGTCTATACTCATGTGGAAGAGGCTGAGCAGACAGACAACCTTCAAACAAATTCAGCAAACAGGCTGTTGGTAGAGAATAACAGGGATTTGCTTAAGAATCAGTCTGCAACCTGACATGTTGGACATGTCAGATTGGAAATCATGTTCCTTGTGTTCCTAGGCTGTGGAAATCATGCTTCAGGAATAGTTTGATCAGCAAATCTGAAGGTGTTGACCTAGTCTCCATATTCCATTGATATTTCTCCAATCTAGCCGATCAGGGATGTGCTGCACACACAAGTCTTGTGTCAAGGACTTGGATCTGCTGCCAGTCTCTTGTGCCACATAACGAAGCCCTCTGTCCGGGTTCTAGTGGGTTCCAGTGCTGCTGTGGAGGTGGTTGTAATGTTATACCTCCTCTGTGTATCCAAACATCTTCATAATTAAAGCAGAATTTCACCAATTGCAGGTCTTTTTGGCTAATTTTGACGTTAAGTAGCAGCCATTCAAAATGGTCCTTCCCAGTCAAACACCAGCTGAATGGCTGCATACTTTCCTGTGACTCTCAGCAAAATCCCAACTTCCAGCCACTGGCCTTCTCCTTGGCGCGCATTTTATTTTTTTTTAACTCTGACTCCACCCTTTCATTGAATTACAGAATCTGACTAGTACAAATAGTGATGTTTAAAAAGGGATTGTAAGGGACCAGTCAAGGAAAGTGGGTAAATTTTGAATGGCTACTACCGTACCTAAAGATGATGACAGTTTCATAGATCTCCTTTCCCCTGTTTAAAAACTATGAGTAGATATAAGAACAGCATTTCCAGTGTGTTTTTTTCTCTCAGCTTACTGCTGCAAGTGGTCATACCTTTACATATTTGTAGCAGAGATTATCTCAAACTGTGTGTTTCATGATCATTTCATGTTAAACATGAGTGTATTATTCTAACGGAAGGTTGACAATGATATGCGGGTTGACCGTTTATACTGCCATCTCATATTAGCATAGCTTGATTAGCACATTTAGTATTCACTAAAACACACTGAGGCCCTTAAGCTTCCAAAACACCGGAGGATGGTTCAGTTTGCCCCCCCCTTCACTCTGTAGCATCTTTAACACCGTGTGTTTTCTTATCAAGGTGACCTGATGGCTCTTATGTATGATCGGAGAAGAAGTTTCTGTTTGTCTCAGCCAGTTACCACCAGTCAAGACTAATAATGCCAAAAATCACAAGATTCAGGTCAACAGTCAATTTGTTGGTGAATCTTTGCGCCAAAGTCATTTGAACATTTGAGAGAGATCTAATCAGTATATTTTTTGTAGTTTACAGCTGCAAGACAACCACAATCAAAGCTTCTTTGTTATCTTTGTGTGTATCAGAACTCAAAATATGATTTTTGGACCATCTTGCATGTTAAAACAGGCCTGCGTGACCTCGGACCAGACGACCAATGCCCTGGAGCTCCATGTCCAATCAGTCTGCAAGTCTAAACAGTTTTCTCTCCTCCTCCCTCAGCCCTGTGGTGGTCCGAATGAGACGCCACATTAACGGTACTTTTAGGGAACGAAGTAAAGCCCTTAAATGTGCACTTTCAAATTGTAATTCAGCCTGCTGGTTCTTTGTACTTATGTGATCCGCAGTTGTCCGTCTCATTCTCGGTCACTGCAGAATTCCGGTATTGCGATGTCAACTTGCTGACATTAACATTTCATTCAGGTTATTATGCAAGTGGCAAAGCCCTTAAGAGCAGAGCTGGAAACATTGCTGTGACAGCTCCAGCTGCCCTAGCAGTGCACACTCTAGTGTGGAGGAGAAGCTCAAAGGCAGCTCAAAGACTCTTGGGTTTAGACATGACAGGAGTGACAGATCCGCTGTGATTTGCTGACTACTGAGTCCAGTCACAGGTTTCATTGGTCCTAAAGTGGTAATCTCAATCATGGTTCAGGGAAGTTTTTTTTCCTCTCACACTGTAGGCCTGGAAAATGATTGCATTTGAAATATAATCACATTTTAATAAATCAGTTTTTCCAAAACGCAGAGCCACTAGCTTTGTTGCACCGGCCGTTTAAATGGCATTTTTACTATTAAAGTGGGTTAGCTGCTACAGGAACAAGTTTCATTTGGGCACGAAACCCAGGCATGCTGGCTATAGGTAACCATGGTCTCTGGGACAAGAGAGGATTCAAGACAATGACCACAATGAAACCAAGCATGTATATTGCAAACTTTTAGTTCAGAGGAAAATCACAGACACCATTTTGGTTGTAAAAACATTCCAGTCAGTATTTCCGGCAAAATTGCACAGTCTAAGCCCACAGTGGGAACCTTGGTACGGTACCAACCCAACAGCCTGTCCCTGTGTTGTTGCTGACCATTTCTATCCTTTTGTAAGCACAGTTGCAAATGTTCTGCTTCCTGCTAGATCACGAGCAATGCTGAGCTATGATGTCAGAGAAGTGGTTCTTGAACATGACAGTAATGGTCTTTGTTCTCAGCAGCTATGTGCTTGTAATTAGTGTCATAAATGTAAGGCTGCCATGTCTGATATTATCATGTCTGTATGGGTCAAATCCCTGAGGGATGTTAAGTCTTGGCCTGGGAGAATTAAGGCAAATTTAAAAGCAAAAGGGGGTCCAGCCATGTACCTGCAAGGTGCAGCTTTTAGGTGAGTTTATCTTGGCATTCTACAAGTGATCCAACATGGTAAAAATAGGCGTGAATATATCAATCTGCTGCTTTGGCTTCCTCTAACCTTCGGATTTTCAATGCCCTCCACACCCTACTGTATCTGGTTGATATCCTTACCCGGGCTAACGGATATGCAGGTTCAAAACCATCAGCTAGGACTCAAAGTTGAAGAGGCCTAGAGGGAATGTTTGAAATGCATAATTAGCCCAAGGTTTCTTCCCAACAACATCACTCAAGGTTTTGGTAAAATTCTTTTTAAAAGAAATCATTATTTGTTTTTCATTAAAACTTTTGGACTAAACTTAAGAGGTGGGATCTTGACCCAAATGACCTTCGCTTCAAAGGTTCTTTGATTTAAGTTGTTAAGATAACAAAATACCTGCCAACTCTATCCTGACAATAAACGAGGCATCCCATAATCAACCCTTCATTTCAATTCAGTTTATTTCTATAGCACCAATTCATTACCCACGTCATCTCAAGGCACTTTACAGCCCAACCAGATCAAACAGACAAATTGATTCAAAGTTTTCTATCTAGAGAAAACTAATTGATTGCATTAATTAATTGACTCTTCAGCAATCCCTCACACTAAGCATGCTTGTAGCGACAGTGGAGAGGAAATACTCCCTTTTAACAGGAAGAAACCTCCAGCAGAACCAGAGTTGATGTGAGGGTTCTGGGGTTCAAGGACACAGAAGCAGACATAGAAAAAGAAGCAGAGATACAAAATGCCAATGTTAACCAGCTCCACAGGCGGCCCCCTCCAGGAAACGCACAGCCAGGCAGACGAGCTCTGAGCCAGCTCCCATATCAGGATGAAAGAGAGAGCACATCCAGTTAGTCACAATCAGAGAAACAGGACTACACTGGAAAACAGGCCGATCTCCAGCATCTATAACAAAGGTGTTGATGGCAGCAGCACAGCTGACATTTCTCTCCAGGGTGGAGTCACAGCCAAACAGGAACAGACCAGATGAAGCTACTATGAGAACAGATACTGCAGAGTGGGAGAATAGAGATATGATGAAAACGCTTTTCCTATGTCCTCCAGCAGTCTAGGCCTATAGCAGCATAACTATAGAGATAGCTCAGAATAACCTTAGCCACTCTGTCTACTTTTAAGGGTAGGCTTAAAACTTTCCTTTTTGATAAAGCTTATAGTTAGTGTCTGCCTCACGGACTAAAACTGGTAGTTGGTTGCACAGGAGAGGAACCTGATAACTAAAAGATCTGCAACCTGCTGACAAGTTTGAATTCAACTTTATTTCAGATTAATTCACCATCTTGAGAAAATGGTCAATCCAAGTGTCCTTGTCTTTATGCCCACTGTGGTAATTGGTTGAATTTGCTGCTGCTGCACACATCATCATTTAAGGGGACACCAGCGTGAGGTTGATGCTTCACATGCCATGGAAGTGTGCTGATGTGTCTGCTGAGCAGGTGTATTTATAGAGCCTTCCACAATGGCGGTTTAGTTGGTGTGGGTTTAGGAGATCTGAAATAGCATCTGTCTTTGTCCTACGGCAGACTAGATGAGCGCAGTCATCAGGTTTCCATTGTTATCGCTGAAGTTTCCCTGAGGAATGTCAGAACTGTCGGATACAGTTTCCTCAAAATGCCTTTTTGGGGGGGGCTGCCTTTAGTTTGGGACGAAACCTTCAGTTTTTTAAATATCTGATGCTGGAAACTTCACCGTCGATGCCTCCATATGTTTACTTGTGTCTTCCAGATTATCTAAAATACTAAGCAACATAGATTGCAGTGTTTTTATGCAGTGTGTTGTTTATGTCAGGCATGCTAAACAATATCCATGTGGAAAATGTGCGGAGAGCAGTTTGTCAAAATGAAATTCAATGAGTAAGCGATCCTGCGTTTACTGAAAAGTCATGAGGAATTAACTAGTCTTGCCTTTTTTTTCTAGGTTTAGATGTAAAATGTAGATTTTTTTTCCCTATTTGAAGCTGTTTAGCTGTTTGTCCAGTGCCAGAAGGAAGAAAGGCTGATATTAGCTGAGTAAGTGTGTTAGCCAGCTAGGGGTCCACCGCTATAGCCAGCCTGCAGTCAGTTGCTAAACGCATATTCCATTCCTAGCTTACTCTATGTAGTTTTATAGCAGCATCACCATCATTTTGATGATGACACTCCTTTGACTACTTTTATTTTTTTCTTTGCAGAAATATATCAGGAGAGCTTGATAAGAGTCTCCTGCATGCTTATGTAGAGCACAATCTAGGTCCAAAGTGGGTCCTGGGGGGCTGCTGTCCTGCAGGTTTTAGAAGATTTCTGCTGATTTCCAGCTTTAGCTGATTAACAGGCTGTTGCTGAACTGCATCCATCAGAATCAGCTGAGATGAACCAGAAACATCCAGGCCCGCTTTGGACAAGCCTATGGATTGTCTAACTGCCCATGTGTGTTTCTGGACATTATCAATATTTAGTGATTGTTCATCCAACTTCTAAAAGAGAAGTGTTATTCTCTCACTGAGGAGATACAAGGTGAGTTTTGGTTGGTGATGAATTGTTGTTGATATTGAGCACCTCTTGGATTGAGCAGGATGTTTTTTTTGTTTTTTTTCTTTTTTGGCGGGTTCTATACTAATGCCTGGGGATGGGTGACCTCTTGGTTTGCATGTGACTTGCTGTCTGGTGCTTTGGTAAAGGTCTAAGTTTTTCCTGAGAGCTTCTCCAGTTTATCCTTCATTCTAGAATTTTTGGTGAAAACTATTTGTTGGTTGGCCATTACAAAAATAACTAATTAAAACCAAACTTAATAAAAATAAATTGGCCTTTATTGATACACCAGGTGTGTATGCTCAATTCAGATTTTTTGCTAAATCTGTTATTTTTTATTTATTTATTTTTTTTAAGGTAGGCCCTTTTAAATATGATGCTGTCAGATTATCAGAATGATTCAAGACTGCATGTGCAGAAACTGTGATTGGAAGGGGGAGTGTGAGGGGGTTAGAGTTAGAGTGTGAAGGGGAGTGCCTAGTGGGTAAGAGCAGTGAGCTTGTGCTCTGAGAAGGTTGCAAGTACCCAGTTTGAATCCCACTGCCTTCACTCTGGGTTCCTGAACAAAACCCTTAACCCCACACTGCTCCCCGGGCGCCACACAATGACAGCCCACTGCTCCCCATGGTGACGCATTAAATGGAGAAGTAAATCTCTTTAATGTGATAAAGTTAAATTTTTTTTTTTTGTTACTATTATTATTATTATTTCATTGTTTCTGGAAGTGTTCAATAATTTTGTTCAAAATATAACTATGGAAAAAATGTAGAAAAAAAAAAACTACAGGCTAGCATCTGTTCTTTGTTTATATCAGAAAGTTTTAGAATGATGGGAGCTGATGATATTAAGGCCAAATCATAGTGACACAAAGTGAGGTAAGAAGAAAGCAGCACAGCTGTTAACAACGGTCTTATATGGAGCACTGAGTGCTAATGCTGTGCTGGTTTAGTTAGAGCCTGGAGAGTGGAAGAAGGATAAAATACAACATGACCCTTCATACAGCGACGCATATCAGACTTAGTTAAACGTATGGAAGTGAAAAAACTGGATTTTTTTTATGCCCGTTCACATTGGTTTCATTTCCCTGCAGTGGAAACGCAGCCAAAGTTATACATAAATTACTGATTGAGGTATCTATCCCCCTCAGTTAAAAAATGCTCTGTAAACCCAACAATGGTTGCAATTTAATTTCTGTCACTGTTTGTAATCTTTTAATAATTTAAACATATTTCTTTGATTGAAGGTGATATGGAAGTTTTACAGTAGTAGCATTCAAACTTTCCCCACTTTTCTTGCCTGGTCCCCTACAATTCCTTTTTAAACATCAATCTTTGTACTAAAATATTCTTTCTGTCATGATTTATGGACATTAAGATTCTAAGAGAAGCGTCGTCTCCTCGTCAGACCCTGTAATTTAGTGAAGGGTGTCACTCCAGTGGCTGGAAGTTTGAGGGGAATTGCTGGGAGCTGCAGGGAAGTCTGCTGTCATTCAGCTGCTGTTTTGGGAAGGGCTCCTTTGAATGGCTGCTACTGTAGGTTGCTGTGCCAGACCTGTGACATAAATCTTATTAAGAATCTAAAGGCAGGTTAGGATTAGAAGCCTTCGAACCTCACAGATCAGATTTGTTTCCAAAATGTTAGTGGAAACACAGAAATCAGGTCAGTTATTTATGCTTAAGTTACTGTAGGAGAGGAGCATGATTGCTTATAAATACTTTTTATTTAGTCATTCAGAGTGGTGAATGAGAAGCAGTGAAAAATTAAAAGCTAACAAATTTTTTATCATCTTTGAGAGAGGTGTGTTATTTTATTTGAGGAAATAACATTTTCATTGATGAGAAATGATTAGAATTGAAATCAGACAGTATGAATAGTTGTGGACCTAACTGAATGGTTGATGGGAGGCTTTTAGCTTTCAGCTGGTTGCAGATCAGAGCCCATCAAGGGAGAATTTATGAAAACTCAGAGCATCTGCTCACATTTGCTGCTTGTCACTTAGTGACCTGTTGACCTTTTAAAGCTCATTTTGCACCCAGACTCAAAGTGATTTGTAATAAATTCACAGAAGCACTCAAAGACCTCTGTCACTCACTGGGCAATCAGAAGAGAGTTTCTTGCATCGAGAGTCACTAGGAAACGAGGTTTTGTTCCCATTGTGCTCATCTAAGACAAAGAACAAAAGCAAAGAAAACAAAATGGCAGATGATTTTCTATTGCTTTTTGATTCTGTGAGATGATCCTTAAATCCTTTTCAACTGTTCACACCTTCTTTCACAAAGGAGCTTCCTCAGTCTGGCTTGTTTAACAGGCAGCGATTATAAGGATGGTGGCAGACGTCCTTTTTTTTCCGGCCAGACTCGGTTCGCGGCGCTGCTTTTTTATTCTTTTGGCCTTTCAAAGCAGGGAGCTCTGTTCATTTCTGAATCTATTTTCGCCTTTCACAAGCCTTTAATGTCTCTATTTAACCCCGCGTTGAGGCTGCATGTGCTTTAGGCGACGTTTATAAAGGGATCCTCTTGTGCAAATACACAGGCCTAGCTTACTTTGACACAGAATTGGAGCCGTTGATGATGATTCCTGTAACAGGCTAGCAGCTGGGGATGGCTTTGCCCTGGGGAAACATAACAACACTCTGCCATAATGTGCTGCACTGGTGTTGGATAGATTGGTAGATGAGCTGCAGACATGATTAGCTGGAAGCCTGTTGGACAGGACATCTGTTCTTGCCTGTCAGACACCTTCGGACTGTGCCTTCAGGTTACTAACTTGTGCATTTAATTTATTGGAATTAAAGCTACACCATATCATCCAATAGCAATGCTGAATGAGGGCATTGATATCTGTGTTACCATCTGTGGTGATGCTCATATTGTTTGACTGGATGCTTTCTACTCTACTGATTCTGAGATGATAAAACTCACAGAAAATGTGGGAAAACTGAAATGTTAAACAAAAAACAGCTGTCAAAGGGATTAGTTTCAGACGTGGCAAAGAATGAACATGTTTTAGAGATAATTTATTCATTAAAACATACAACTAATTAAATCAAGAACAAGTCAAATGTCTTATTACGTACAAACATTAGATGAAGGTAACTTTAAATTTTTAGATTTTTCAGCTTCTAAAAAAGAGATAATAAAGCATATATAATACATACATTTTTTGCATTACTACCAAGAGAAAAAGATTACTAAATGTGTTTATTCAGAATATATGTATACCCATTTAGCTTTAGGGAACTGCAGCAACAAACTCGGTGAAGTTGTTTGGGCTCCCGTTTTGTAAAAGAAGCAACATCCTCTGATTTTGTTTGCTTTTTATTTTTCCTTTATTATAGATCAGGGGCACACAATTACACCAAGTACTGGAGCTGAGAGCAATACTTCTGTAAAGGATGATGACCTGGTCTCATGCACTGTCTCTATTAGACTGTGTCCACATCGTATGTGATGGTACCATTTGGATTTAGCTGCTTTTATATTAATCAACATTGTGGAAAAAAGGCATTCTATGAAATTTAATAAAGGAGACAATATATGATACCCATCAAGTAGATGTTTCAGCTTTTTTAAAAGACTGAGAAGGTAATGTGAAATTAATCAGAATCAAGTTTGTTGCCAAGTGGGTTTGAACTTACAAAGAATTGGACTTGGTATATCTGCTTTGCTTCATGGTTGAGCTCCTTTAAACACAAGCGGAAACTGGATTTTATCATCAATACGCTGTTTTCTGTTATCCATAATCTTCAGCTAAATAGCTGCAATGGATAACCTTTCAAAATGAATCTCATTAGTCTTTATTATTGATGATTTAAATCAGCTCATCCAGTTTGGTTTTAAACTGATCGTTAAAAACATGAATTTTCATTTTACTCTCTAATGATGATGATTGAAAGTGCTCAATACTAAAAAACAACAAAGCAAAATAAACAAAAAAAAAAACACTTGTTTTTTTTCTCTCCCAGCATCAAGTGTGGCCCTCAAATTGTATAAATTTGCACATATAAATCATTTATTAGCATTTCTGATGTAACAGCCCCTTTATGTAAAGATGCTCCTTTGTTGTTTGTGTGCAGCTAAATTGGAGAGATATACATCACTGCCTTATGTAGGCAACTATAGATGGAACCACAGTGCCTGCTTGTATCACATTTAAACAGGCTTGATGTTCTTTAACCCCAGAAGCAATTTTAAGACGTCTTAAACGCTGCACAGAACCTTTAGAACAAATGAAACTAGTTTGGACATCATAACTCTAATATGTATGAGTATTGTAAATAAAGTAAAAAAAAAACCCAATCCACTAGACTTTGTTTCCAAGTTTGAAGACGTCTTGCTTCCCATCCATGAAGCTTCTTCAATTCAGAATGTCAGAAATGGCGTTTGAGTTTGCTTTATACAGCAGCCCCACAAAGCCTTCTTGTTGTTTGGAAAACATGCACATTGAAACGGACAAACGGGTCCAGCCCTTTAGAATGGGGTTATTGGGCTTCTTTTGTTAGCCTGCGAAGTCCCATACCTGTCTATGTCTCTGAAAGGGGGGTCGTTAAAGGGAATTGTTGGCCTTCTCTTCCCCTGTAAAATGGTTGGGGTTGAGATGATAGTGGGAAGGAATCAGCTCTATTGTAGGTTTTTGAAAGCTGAAATCTGAGTCCTGCTCCTCTGTTTAAGGTTGGTTGGTTGACTGAGAATCTTCACCAGCATCATACAGAGTAATCGTTTGGAAATTATGCCAAAAATTAATGCATTCAACAGGCCACCTTCATAACTGACCTTGCATAAACAAATGACTGTCTGTCGTGCAAACCTAAAGTGCTGTTGGTAGTAGTGGAGTGTTTGGTTTGTAATAATAATAATACTAATTTAACTTTATTGATCTCACATTGGAGAAATTTACCTCTGCATTTAACCCATCCCCATGGGGATCAGTGGGCTGCCATCATGGGTGCCCGGGGAGCAGTGTGGGGTTGAGGGTCTTGCTCAGGGACCCACAGTGGCACTCTGTGGGAGTGGGGCTCGACCTCAAAACTTCAGGATTCCAAGCTCTATGCCCTGACCACAAGGCCTACACTCCCTAAAGCGTGTGACCACAGCAGTTTGAGCTGTAATTCCAGCTTCAGCTGTTTCCCAAATAATCCTAACATGTTTGGTCAATGATTTCACTCACCCTCAGCTTTCTATCAATGATTAAAGCAGCAGTAAGTCATTTTCTAGTGGTGCTTCAGAACCTTTTATGTCAATTAACTGTTTAACTGTTTTCCTCTTTGGACAGAAGCTTCCTTTGCCCTTTCTGCTGCCCTATCACGTCACAAAACTTTCAAAATCCCAGGTGTGTCCCAGGGGCAATCAGGTGTGAAGCTACTGATGCCAAAGATCTAGATTGAGCTGTTTGTCTTGCCGTGAAAACAAGAACAGATCTGTGAGATTTCCTGCTAGTGGCAGTGAGGGGAAATGACAGACCATCGACCGTCTCATAAACACTTAGAATACACCACAGGGACTTGAAAGACAATATATTGAGGTAAAAATGCTACATAGTGCTGCTCTAATAGCTGGATTATGGCGATAAGTGATGGAAGAAAAAGAGACTAGAATCCACTGAAGCTCCAAATCTCTCTCTGCCTGTAGACCCTTGGGTGGTTTGAAGAGAAAGATCCCATCCGCATGATCCACATGACCCCTAACTTAAGAATTAAGAGAGCAGTAATCTGCCCTGCTGAGGTGTCTTTGATCAGTACCAAGATTCCCTGAAAACCTTAAGGTCACTGGGTTACTGCTGATTTTACTACTGACTAAAGCCAAGCGGAGGGACTTTCAGTGCACTGATCTGTGAGAAAGTATTTAAACTATTTGTAGTTATTTCTATATACTCCACATCCATTTGTTTTAGAAAAATGTGTCTTTGTTACTCTTGGGCAGCTGGACAGAACAAATTTCCAAACCAAAACCGATCCGTCACAGCTGGACGTTTGTTTAAGGAACCCACAAAAAACAAGTGCGAGGTTCTGAGAGGATGCCTTGTACAAACATTTCAAATCACCGGTACATGATGAGGCTTCAGTCAGCCTGTATAAAGGGAGAAATTTCCTCTGAACACCACCGGGTTGATTCAGGTGTTATGGACCCTCAGTCTGCTGATGGTTGCATTGTTTGTCTCACTGTGTTAGTGGCAGATTGATGGAGCCGCTGCTAAGATTGACAGATCTAGTTCGGTCGGCTGCTTGGCGCTATAGCCGGCTGAGAGTCTCTCTCTAAGGGGGTAAACCAGCTGTAACACTCTGGTTCCTCTGCAGCCATGGAGGCAGGGCCAGATTTTGGAAATTGGGGCCCTAGGCAAAGACAGGCATGGGACCCTCTGAACTGAGAAGACAGCACATAAAACAGACACATTATACAGATACACACATTGTTATAGAATAGACATACATTATGTACTAAACTTGGACTATTCTTAAAGATATTTTAAGATATCTGAAATATATATTATGACTAGGAAAAATGACAATTCAAGATATCTTTAATCACATTTTGGTGAGTCAATATGCCTTTTAAGATATCTCAAATGAGGGCACCCGATTCATCATTCAAAGTCACACACATCAGGGATTAAAATCAAAATATCTCAAAGTTAATTTTGACTGTTAAGAACTAGATTTTTTTGATAGCTGAATTAGGAAATAGCCTCCTAGTGCTGTCACTGAGCTGTCCAAACAGTTGCCTGCAGAATTTAGCGTGGCTTCAATGGTGCTGCGTCTTCTTGACAAAGTTGTTTCAAAATGCCACACTATAGAAAGAACTCTGCTGTATGGGATGTGCAGAGAACAAGAACTCTGTCAAAGGCTGCTTCAGAAATATGCTGTGAATTTAGTTTGGAGCTGGATATTCAAGCTCTGCTGAGTTGGCGGCACCTGTCTTACGGTCGATCAGATTCAGTCGCTCAGACTTCAGCCAGCCGCTCTCTGTTACTCCCTCTTCTTACTGGCAGTGGTTCTTTTAGGGACCTTCAACACAGTTCCTAATCAAGCACTCTTGTGAAATAGAAATAAATAAATTATACATCTTTTTCACTGTTATTATAAGCATTCTAAAGGCATTTTACCCAACGGATTTTTATTAAAAACATAATGTGCACAAATAAGTAATAGCTGTATTAAATATATATGTAAACAGAGTTTTATGGGGCTCCCAGAAACTTGGGGCCCGAGGCAACTGCCTGGTTTTGCCTAATGGTAAATCTGCCTCTCCATGGAGGACTTCCGATGACTGCCTTGTTTTTGCCAATCGAGCCATAAAATTTATAGCAAACTCAGCTGGTGTTTTCTGTTCACCAGCTGATTTGTGATTGCACCTTTAACTGAAGAGCTGTTGTTTTGCTTGAGTGGACCTCCTCTTTGAGTTAAATGCTCTTAAATAAGTGTGTTACTCTTATTTTAGTGCTTGCTTGTTTAAAAACATTGACTGAGGCACTGGTCCTGCATTGGGCTGAGCGCTGCTGCCAAATGACGTCCTGCAGAAGAGAGCTGGCAGCATCCAAGAGGAATCTGAATACTTCACAGTGCGACAGGCATGGAAGGCGAGCATGTGACCTGCAGTCTGCCACCGCTCTCATGCAGTATGCTGTTGCCTGTGTGTGTGTGAGACAGTTGTGGCCATGGCCAGAACAAAGCAGTCTGCAACCAGAGGACTTGGGCGTGGCATGCCAGCTTGATCGGGCGCCATCCATCGTAAGCTTTTGGATGTTTCAGAAAGCTTTGCTCTGACCAGGGAGGGATATTTGTCAGCAGGATAAAACCTTTTAAGGTTATTCCTGGTGAAAAATGTCTTTGGAAATTTAAAATCTTATTATTCAAAGGAATATCCCCCCCCCCTTTTTTGTGTACTTTTACTTTAAAATCTTTTCTGTCCCAGCTTCAATCTCATTGTCTTCCCTCACTGCTCCTCTTTCTGGTGACTATAAAAGCTTTATCATTCTGCCAAGGTTGCCTGAAAGTTGCTCTATCCTGCAGACTGTCCTACTTTTGGGTGTAACTCTAAACTGGGACGCCATAATATGAATACAGCAGGTAGAGGATGATGATTCTCAAGCTCAAAGTCACATGACAAGTGGCTGGATTGTCTGAGGAAAATGCAGCTTGAAGCAGAGCAACATTCTTGCATACGATGGGGTAAAGGGTAGACACTTCGGATGTTGCAGTTGTTGAGTATTTATTGACCCCTTTCATGTCTGGTGTTAGCATTTGTCAGTGGGAAGCTGCTGGCTCTCTGATGTCAGTAAATAAATGTGTGAATGTAGCATGTTCATGCAGTTCATGTGTTTTTTTGTTATTTTTGCTCTGCCTAAGTTGACTTCATGCTGTTTTTCCAGCACTGTGCTTAAAGGTATTGTGGAGGACTTCTCAAGTTTTTGAAAGGAAAAGTCAGCTCATATTCAGAATTCAAACTTCTGAAAGTACTTTAAATGTCAAATTATTACATACTGTTCAATAAATAAGTGTTTTTAATTGAGAGTAATTTTCATTTGAATGTGCTTTACTGGAGGCCTCCATGTTTGTCAAAGAACACTTCTGCCACCTACTGGTTAGTGGCGTCACGGTGCGGTATCGGCTGTTGATCAAGTCCCAGTGCTGTATCTGGTGTTTGTCCCAACGCGCTATTATCCTCGTCATCTTGAAAACATTCTACGTTTCAACATATTACGCCAGAAGTTTGATATCAAATCCTCCCTCTTCAAGTTGGCGATCCAACGACCAACCAGTCCGTGGAGGATCAGGAATCAGAAAGCTGAAATAACACTTTTTTTTTTCACTTTTCCCCAATGTATTCCAGCATCCAGCTGCCATGTATGTGGGCATCGTCAGTTTCACTATAGCTCTGGTGAATTTCAATGGTGAAGTCCTCTGGAAATCTTCAATAATTGTTGTTGATTGCAGATGTGTCTAGTAGTTCCCATTGATTCTGCTTGTAAAGCGGGGAGAATGGCGCTAGGCTTACCGCTCTGTGACGTCACTGCTGGAAGATGGCAGGAGGGAGGGGTTACTATATTTGGGCAAAAATGGCCATTCCCAGACTCTGTGATCTTGAAGAAAATTTTTGTTTTTATTTTTTTACTTATTAACGCTTAATTCATTAATTCGCCGACTGGACTTTTCCTTTAATGAATATCTGGAAAATTTAGATTTTTGTTTGCTACTACACACGATGTCAGGGCTCGAATTAATTGCATTTGCAAGATAATTGCAGTAAAAAATACTAGAGGTACTCAGTTTTTAGTCGCATTACATTTTATGAGGTTAAGCCACTGACTTTCTCACACCGGCCCTTTAGATCGTAGTTATTTGCTTAACGTAGGTTTGCAGCCATGCATGAGAGAACCTTGCTGCTTGTGCACAAATCAGTGCTAGAAGTAAGCACTTTTCATGCTACAGTGAAATCTCAGGGCAATACTGAAACGATAAAACCCAGGCTTGCATGTGCTACAGCAGTTAGAAAATTTTAATCAAATCTTTATCCCAATTTGAGAAAAAAACTTTCTTAACTAAAATAAATTTCTGCTAAATATCTAAACTGGTCATTGGTCCTTTTTCAATGACTGTAATGTGGAAGATGAGCATCGAGCCTAGCAACAGGCATACTGGCTTTTTTATAGATTTCAGTATAGATCATCTGGAGAAGCAGGGATATGCAAAGCTTAGTCGTTTATCCTCCTCCTCCTCATTGGGCTGCAGACCATGGGCTCGTGTCGGCTCGTGGTCCTTGAGAAGACGTAACTTCTTTAACCTTCCCTGTCAGGCAGCAGTTGCTAGGAGGCAGACTCACTCTCTTGCAGCTGGAAAAAAGCAGCTTGTTTGCAACAATGAAGAGCTCTGCTGAAGAGATGTCCCTCGTTTTATTAACCTAACATAAAAGCAGCGCCAGGTAAGAGATGTTTTCCTGTCTTCCCCTCATATCTTGGGCATTTCAAACACTGTGATGCATTAAAAATGAGGCTGCTGCCCAGGTGTGCACCGTTGCTTCGCTGAGTTGTCCTCACATTGTCCTGAGGAAATATGGCATCTTCATCTGGGTCACGGCTGTTTTTTTTTCTTCCCGTTTGATATGTAAATGACTGTTTGCTAGGAGCAAACCTGCTGTAAGAATCACATATTTTACCCATTTTTCTGACCTGAATAAAACCAAAAGAGCTGAAAATACTACTTATTGAAATGAATATCTCTTTGCACAGCAATTATATCTTGAAGCTTGTCAGGTTTGACTACTTGTGATTTGGTAATTTGTCACTATTTACCAAGAATCTGTGAGTACTCAGAAGACCGACCCTAAATGGATATTATTACTGCTGTAACTGAATGTATGGGGCATGTTTTAGGCGGAGGGAAGTGAAGATGGATGGTGGGACGTGTAGTCCATCTATCAGGGAGTCCACTTTACAGCCTGTGTCTATAATGAAAAGCTCTCAGACGGCATAATGAGCTGAGCTGAGCAGCTCCACTAACGACTCATCCAGAACAATAAAAGAAAGCTTGCTGTGTAAAATGAGCTGCAGACGGTGCGCTCCTCATTGGCTAGGGGGAACCAAGGCAGGCCAGCCAGCCATTGGCTGGCGGCTGTGGAGTAGCTGCATTGTGGCTGGCTGTTGTCACGGCGAAGCGGAGGTCCCATTGGGAGATGGTGACACGGTGACAGAACAGCGTGAGTGTGGCGGATTCATAAAGCTCGGGTCAGGTGGAGCACCGTGGGCTCGGGTTTTGTTGAAGAAGGCTTGCAGAAGGTGGCCTGCTGAGGCTTCATGGGTGTAAATGAAGCGGATTGAGTCGTGATACACTCACCACCCTCAACTCACAGCAATCAAACAATCCAATTTTCAAACCTTGCTTTGACTCAGGTGTTTGAACTTTGCTAACATGACAGACCTTTCAATTCAGTTTATTTATATAGATTTATTTCACAACACATGTCATTTTAAGGCACTTTACAGAAACAGTTCACCAGATCATCCAGTCAAATTGATTAAAAGTTTTCTATCTAAGGAAAACCAGTTGATTGCATCGACTCATTGACTCTTCAGCAATCCCTCATACTAAGCATACTTATAGTGACAGTGAAGAGGAAAAACTCCCTTTGAACAGAAGAGAAACCTCCAGGAGAACCAGGCTCAGTGTGAGCGGCCATCTGCTGAGGCCTACTGGGGTTCAAGGAGACAGAAGCAGACATAGAAAAAGAAGCATAGATACAAAAGGCAGCCCCGTCCAGGAAACACACAGCCAGGCAGACGAGCTCCATGCCAGCTCCCATGTCAGAGGATGAAGAGAACACATCCAGCAAGTTGCAGTCAGAGAAACGTGATTACACTGAAAAACAGGCAGATTTCCAACATATATAAACAAAGGTATTTATGGCAGCAGCACAGCTGATATTCCTCTCCACGATGGTGTCACACGGGAACAGACGAGGCAAAGATACAATGGGAAAAAGCAGAGAGCATAACGTTAGAGATGCTCTCTGCTAACAGATTCTGCAGAGTGGGAGAATAGAGAGAGAATGAAGCAGAATGATGAAATGGGGGTCCCTATGTCCTCCGGCAGTGTAAGCCTATAGCAGAATAACTATAGAGATAGCTCAGGATAGCCTGAGCCACTCTAACTATAAGCTTTATCAAAAAGAACATTTTTGTGATATCGTATTGTGAACCAAGTATCGTCAAATGTATCGTATCAGAGCAAAGATGCCTACAGCAGGGTGGGTCATTTTGAAAGAATTTAGCCAAATTATGCCAAAATGTGTAAACGCATTTTTGTTCACCTCATAAAAAGGATTCTTATCAAATGAGGATTATTTCCATTGTACGACTCCTTCTTATTACTTACATTGCATGTCAACCGTGTTTGTAGCAATTTGTAAAGCTAACTGTGCATCAACCACAGAGATGATAAAATTGACTACTGCTATGAACTCCATTATACATGGAAATTGGAAACACCTGAAAATATCCAGAAAACCGACATAAGAAGGAAATGACTCTACTTTCCTGGATGCCAGCCATCGGTGGTTGAACAACAACGATGCACTTTACTCTGCGATGTCGGACAGAGATGATAAGATGTGTCTTATGTGTTTTTAATGTCCTGTAATACTACAGGTATTTGTTTAAAAAAATAGATACATGGGAAAGTTAATATAGAAGCACTAAAGCCTTGTCTTAAGGGGTTTTGGAAAGTAAAAAGAGAAAAGTGGGCGTTGTCCTTTGTAAGGGTTTAGAAATTTGTTGGATGGGTTATTTCTTCCTGCTGTATCTCATGTGTAATTGAAATGTTTGAGGTTGTCCCTTTTATAGCTGTTTGATAGCGTAAACCTTCCCTTACTGGTTGAATGTTTTGAGTCTTAAAGGTCGTCTGTTTGTAATATTAAAAAATAACTCCAGTTCTGATGGCTCTGGTGTAAAACCAGTACATGTAATGTCTATAGATAAAACTGTTACTTCCTGTGAAAATGGGGTGTTTCTTTTTTGAGAACCTTTGCGGCAATGCAACCGAAAGCCAACACGTCTACGGAGAAGAAGGTATCTCTGCTCCCACTGAGTGAGTCTTACACAGGGAACCTAGATGCGGTCGCCAAGAGGGACCAGTTTAAATTTGCTGACCCTTGGGTCCCTCGGCGCGTGCCCGCTGACAGCTGATTAGGCCTGTGGACAGAGAAAGGAGGCGGAGCATCTGCTGCCAGAGGGAAAACAATCAGCCAGCGGACCAGTGATCTCTAACCGGATTTGGTGGCTGGATGGGTGGGGGTGTGGGGGAGGGGAGACTGCGTCTGTGCTGCATGTCTGGATCGCCTTCTGGACTGTGTGCGCTGGTGATTAGATGGGCCTTTTGTTTTCATGATGTTTGGTGAAGGGATGAAATTTAATGAGCCTACATGTTGGTCAGACTGATGGAAATGTTAAAGGTGACAGGCTGCCTGGCGGCATGGGTTAATAGAAATGCAAACCTGCCTTTTAAAAGTATTCTTAGCTCTGGGTCTTTTCTTATTTAGTCTAATTTCATCCAGCAGACCATCTCTCTTGATCGAACAAAGGTCAGCTCTCCCTAAATCTGGCCTCAGTAGAACGGCAGTAAAAACCAAAGCTGATGTTGAGAGAAAGCTATAACCATTCCTGTTTACAGTTTGCTGTGCCGCAAAAATCCGCACGGTTGGCGGCTGCAGAGAAGCGTCTCTGCTGGGAAAACTGGTCAGACTGGATGATAAGCTGTGGGAAGCTGCAAAGGACTAGAGACGGGGATGAGGCTTTACCCTCTACCAGGACGTTTGTCTCTAAAACAGCCAGCTGGAGCTGCAAAGGGAGGGGTTAGGGGAAGGCATGTTCACATGTTAGAGTGGTCTAGTCAAAGTTCAGACCTTAATCTGATATGGAACCTGTCAGGGCTTGAAAATTGATGTTAAGACATTCTCCATCCAAGATGGCCGAACTTCAGATATTCTCTAAATCCGAACGTATAAGCTGGTGGAAATGCTCATTAAGAGAATTGCAGATTGATTTAAATTTGTGCCACATTTTTATGATTTTGTGGCATGAATTTGAATTATTTTATATACGATTGCTTCAAAGTTAAGTTATGTTGCTCTGTGACGTAGAAACCTAATGAAAGTACATCTAAAAAAATAAACAAACCAAATACCCCAAACTTCTGGGGGTTATTTACCTTTGGGACTCACTGTATTAAAAACAGCTGCATGAGATAAAATGAAACATCAAAAAGTGGTGAAGTTTTAAGGAATCCTTCAGGATTTTACATGGTGGAGTTGAAGCTGACATCTTGCAGAGTTTTTCTGACAGATGTTTCCTTGCAGAGCGCTGTGTGATGCGTCCACAATTAAAACTGTACAGTCAGCTGCACAGGTTAAAAGCTTATCTTGATGGTCTGCTGCAGGTCTGACGCTTTGGTTACGTTTTCTTTTGCAGCTCTCTCTACGGCTCTGAGGATGACGCACTGTTCTGTATCCGTGAGGTGTGTGTATTGAATGCGGTGAGTGCTTTGTGGTAGATCTTAAAAGGGAGTTTAAAGAGCTCATTGCTTCCTGCACCTTACTTTGAGAAGCTTGTGCAGAAAATAAAAGCCACTCAGATGAGTGAATATTTAGCCGACTGCATCTGTTTGTCTTCGCCTCCTGCTGTGTCTTTGGTTGATGGAGGAGCTCCTTGTGAAAATGTTTCCTCCATCTCTGCCGCGCAGTAACACGGACTTCCTCATCATTTCACACTCGCATGCAAACATGGTTTATTGATGAAGATGTTATCACACGCTTACTCCTTCATCTTTTGTGTTATCCTAACATGTTTGCGTTCCAGCAGGTGTAGTGTAGTTGGCGGAAATGATGACGGCGGTGTATGTGTCCGTCTCTTGGCTCGTGCCCTCAGGCTGTAGATGGGAGATGGGTCTGGCCTAGTGGAGGCGTTCCTGGTGCTAAATGAAGTGGACCTAATCCAGTGTCAGTGATATCACCGCTGCACGGCGCTCGTCTCCTCCCTCAGGGTCCGTGCAGAGGCATGAGGCTGCTGCAAACTTGGAGTGATCTTTAAAATGTCATCATGCATGAGGCTCATCTATATAAAGCAAAGCTGTGGTCAGCAGGCGACCAAAATGAAAACATGGGCCTGATTTGGAAGCTCGACTCCAGCCCGGATGCTGAGCTGCGAGTTTGTCACGGTTTCTGTTTCTGAGATATAATCCTCAGAGGATTTGGCTCCGTTCTGTTTCATGGTCCTCTCTAATCTGTGCAGGATTGGACTCGGAGGGGCAGAGAGGATGGCTGAGCCAGGCCTGTTGCCATGGAAACGTACAGACTGAGGATAATCATTGGGAATCTGCTTTCAGGGAAAAACGAAAAAAAAAAAAAAAAATGTTTGAAGTGTTTCTGTTTCCAGGCAGATTTAAAAAGTCCTTTTTTGGTTGAGAGCTCCTGTTGTAGATCTGGATCTCTATTAAAGAGGCTTTTTTAGCCTTAATTGTTTGGACACTGATGAAAACGGTCCAAATGTCTGACTGTGGGAGTTTATTCAATAGCTTTTAATCTAAATGTCCAGATTGAAATCTTGTTTGATCTGATGGACCAGTTCAGGTTGACTAATCACACTCTACCACCTGGGAAATAAACAAGCACAACAGCCATACCCTTCAACCAAATCACTGAAGATTTCCATTAAACCCTCACATGCTGTCTGCATGAATCCTTTATTGTTCTGCATATTGCTCAGATTTAATGGATTGAACAGCTCTTTATATCTATGTTTATGTAAGACTGCTAGAAAACGATCATGAGTTCTACTTTTGTCATTGTTAATGTTGGTATACTGACGTGAATAATTAAGAACTAATTGTTGGAAGTTTAGAGTTGATTCACTAAAATATAAAATAGTACGTTCCATTTGAAAATGACTCTTATGTGGTGCGATGCACGTTTACACGATGGTATCAATTGGAGATTAACCGAAATGTTTTTTTGTTTTTTTCAAAGGCTTATACCAATTATTTTGGCATAATTCAAATTACATAGGGCAAATTCTTACAGCATATATATTCATTTTTTTCCTCCATTTGCATGATAAAATGTACAATGATAGCAAATATTATACGGTCTCAATTTAAAACGAAATAAACAATTCATAACGATTAATAGAAATGTAAACAATGGATGGCAAATGGAGGGAACAGCAAAGCATGCGCTTAATGTGATCGGCTAAATAGACTAATGAATCGGCTAAATACACTAATGAATCGGTGAACACTTGAACCAATCGGCTGATAGAAGAAAAGAATGTAGATGCGGTCGGTGGATATCAATGAGCCCTTTCTTTTGGCTCCGCCCACTGTGAAGTGGAGATATTTCTGAAGTTGTTATGCCATAATGGAGAGTAAACCAAGCTATGCAGCTTTCAGACCAGTTTATCATTATTTTACCTTGAGCTGCTGCTGCTGTTTCCGTACATATCAGTGTCTGTATGACCTACTTGGAGCTGCACAGCATGCGGATGGCCTGCAGGTCATCCTCTCAGTTCATGGCTCTCAGGTGTCTTGGCGGTTTAATATTTAGTTGACTTAAAGATGCAGAAAACGGACTGAAAACCTGTTCTCTGGGTTCCTCTGAGTATGGTTGCAGAACATACTGCTCCTGGCATTCCTTTCCCGGTCTGTGCTGAGATCTGGTCCCCCTGGACAGTAAACCCGCCTGTGGCCAGCATTTGTCCAGGCTCACACATGTTAAGCTTCAATGAAAGGGAGTTGGAAATATTTCATTCTTTTCAGGAAAGGCCAGGACAACAGTAATACTAAACTCCTCCAGTTCTGGAAATGGCTCATTCACCAGACATCTGTTGACTTTTTAAATGGGCT
>NW_015150866.1:586302-590082 GCF_000732505.1 Cyprinodon variegatus | reverse complement strand
AAAATTACTCTGAATTAAAAACACTAATTATTTATTCACCAGTATGTAATAATTTGATATTGAAAATACTTTCAGAAGTTTGAATTCTGAATATGAGCGGACTTTTCCTTTAACTGGATCCATTTTTTACTGATGGGGGGGGGGGTTGATTTTTCATGTGTTGATCCTTGAGAGGATGACTGTTCCCCTTCCTGCCAGATGAACGTCTTTGATTTTCCACCCTGCTAATTCATGATTAATTTTGACAGCAATCGGCCCCTGGAGCCTCCATTTTTCCTTTGGGTCTCTGGTGTCCCTGCATCATTCCTTTGTCTCTTAAACATGGTCTGATTTTTGTAAAACTCATGAAAGTCAGCGTCCAGGATTTGTCTCTTAAGTTTTATTTTTTTTTTAGATGTTTTTGTGATGTGGTGCTCCAATGGTATTTTTATTATTATTTATTTTTTATTTGTTATTTATTTTTATTTTTTCTTATATTATGTTTTCCCACTTCGTCACAAAATGGTGCAAAAATGTGTAATGGAAGAACTGAAACAAAATAGGTCATCAATGCGTATCTCTTTGTGTGACTCTACTAGCTTGTAACTGACACTTAAACTTGAATTTAATTGATGTTTAAATCTGTTGGTTTGTGTGCAGTTTTAGGTCATGCCACAGACTCTTATTCTAAGCCGTTCTGCCAGGAATCCGACTCCTTGATGGCCGCTGTCCTGAATGTTGTAAACTTGTCCAGTTTTTGTGCTTACCCTGTTTCCACTAATGCTGATTAACAGGCATGAGCTGAATTGCAGTCATCTGTATCAGTTGTGTTTAAAGCAGGGAACATCTTAAACATGCAGGACAGTGTGGCCCCTGAGGAATAAACCCTTCCATTGTAGCTGTGGCAAAATGTTTAGGGATCGTTTCTCTCTAATCTTCTCGAGGCTCCGCAAGTTTTTATTGACTTCATTAATGCTTGAAGAAGGTCCCTGGACCATTTTTCAATCTGGCTATTGTTTATTTAGGGGTTGTTTGATAACTTTTGTAGTTGTTCCATGTAGTCCACCTGCTTCCACCCATTTATGTCCACATGCCATGTAAGAGACTTTTAATGATGGACTCCGTGCCTTTTAGGAGTGCATGGCTAACAGCTGTAATGCCAACAGATTGAGTTTTTGCAGCCCCTCTGGGGCCTCATGGCTGCTATTCCTTTAAAGCTCTATGTTCACAGCCCAGCCTGGCCTCGGTGGTAGGGCTGGTTGGTTTGCAACCATACACTCTACATTTTTGGGGGATAAATTGAGCAGCTCTAGATGGCACTGTTGCAGGGATCAGCCTGGTTTGCACTCTTCATTGAGGGAAGGAACGCACACATGTTAGATAGACTTAGGCTAACAAAGGACTAACATTCTTTTTTAGCTTGCTCATTTCAAAAGACTACGGAGACACACTAAGCTGCTGGATTATATCGTCTACAGTTTTAAGAGAGGAAAGTTTTGACCTGAGGATGGTGGCAGACGATACACAGAAAGATCTAGCTTCTCCTACCACTGTTTGACTACTTCTAGCGCTTTATTAGTTTATTTATGTCTTTGTCATAAAGGAGGAGTTAAGCCTTTGGTTAGGCCCCCCTACTGGATAGATGATTTTGACCACTCCTAACCTTCCTGGGTTAAATCGTAACCAAAGACAATAAAAGCTTTGAACAGAGAGGGGGGGCATATACAGCTCTAACACTTGTAGAGCCCCTCATTGATGCTGAACACACCCTGAAGTCCACCATCCTTTCCACCTATTGTCAAATGCCTAATTGTTTAGAAGCATTCTTTTATTGTCTTTATTTTCTTTAGTTGTGTGTTGTTCTGCTCGAGATGACTATTGGCAACTTTTAAACCGGCTTTTAACAAACGGTTGTATATATTTACCGGTAGAAACCAAGCCAACAAACCCCACATGCGTTTATTTATGAAACAACCCTTGTATAAGCCGCTGACCTAATTTTGTGGCAAAGGCGTGGCAGGAGGTTGACCTGGAGCCTTGACGTTGGTCCCGCAGAGAGGGGAAGCTTTCTGGTCGAACAATTGCTTCACCTGCCGTGTTGTTTGCTGGCTGTGCACTCAAGCCTGACGTGCTCCGATTTCAAACAGTTCACCTGGCAGATGTCACAAAAGCCTGGATCTTCACGGTTGCAGTCTATTTCAATGTTGAGACATGTTTTTTTTTTTTCTTTTTCAAGGTCTAACTTTGTGCAACAGACTTTACTGGATCCAGACGATCTTAGCTTCCCTCTTACTCAGAAATCTACACCTCATTATGGTGCAGAAACTATGGACCTGCAGGGGCCACAATCATTTCACAGCATGAGCCTCTCTGGTATTGCTGACAGAAGTGGAAATCAGGGTGAAGAAGAAACTAATGTGTGGTGGGTCTTATTAAAATATTAAGGTCAGTCATAAAGAACAGAATACATGTTTAGTTTGTTTGTGAATTATCTCCTTTATGATTTAAGCTCTGCTGCAGAGGGGAAGTCAAATCAGAGGTTATCTGAGCATCAATTTATTGGAAAATGCAAAAATATGGACACCAAGCGCTCACAACGCTCAGGCTGGTATTGATTGTGGTTTGTCAAACAGCACAAAGTGGCAAAGCAAACTTGGAGCAGGGATGAAACTGGGTAGGATCAATGCGTACGATGGAGCCATTAGTGACGTTTTGACCCCGATGGGATAAAATGGGTTTTTGTTACTTGGTTAGAAAAGTGGGACTGTGGCTTTAAGCAGAGCTGATGGGTGGCTTTGTAGCTCCTTTAACTCATTATGTGTTCCTCTTATTCCTCACTGCAGAAGTAGATTCATATTTTTTCTATCGTAACGCTTTACAGTTAAAGAGCCTTTTCTAGTTCTGATTGTTGTCCAAAAACAAATCTATATTAACACACTCTTAGAATGTCTTTCTCAAACCGTGTTGACTTCTGCTTAAAGTCTGCTTAGTGAAAGTTATGCTGTCTTTCTTATCCAGACATAATAAACAGGAAATATGACAGATTTGTTATCTGTATCTTTGACATTTGAAGAGCTGTAGATGGCAGCTGTAGATCAGAAAGCAACATTGAAACTTCCTGCTGGAAGAGCAGGAATCAGAGCTGATATCATGCTGTGTTTGCGAGGTAAAGAAGTTACCGTTAAACAGGTAAATGATGTGGCGCATCGGTCGCCCTTCCTGTTATCTGCAGAAAGTCTCCCTCTCTCCTAAAATACCATCAAAGATTCCTTTTAGAGATAAAACACTTATAAAAAAAAAACACAGATACAATCTAAAATGTTTAACTCCCTCTGACTTCATGTGTTTCTGAAAAGTGCAGACTTTGAATCCTCTCCATTTATGAAAAAAAGAAAACCTCTGTAGAGAACCTTTATTGGTGGGTTTTACTGATCAGAAATATTTTTTAAATTCAGACAAATTTTGGTCACCCCTTAATTGTGCTTTAGCTTTGTCTAGACACATTTGTTCTTGTGTCACCAGTGTTCACAGTCAAAGTTAAAATAAATGTCACGCCAAGGTGGGGCTGATGAGCATCGTCTGCAGTGTTGTGCCTGAACGCGTTCATTGAACGAAAGTTCATGAACTCGTTCATATTTTGGGCGAACGTGAACTGAACGTACTGCATTACTGCCTGATGAACGTTATTGTGAACTCGTCCATTCTGGCGTCTGTGAACGGCACGCTCTCTCAGTTCAGCTCCGTTCAATAGGTTGCCAGATTTCTATAGAGCCCTCCAGGCGAAACCCCAGCTAAATCAAA